>NW_026932334.1:0-50514 GCF_032062105.1 Saccostrea cuccullata | reverse complement strand
ACTTTATTCCATTGTGATAAAGTGTCAAGTTCTTCTTTTTCTTGTCTGGTCCATCGCCCGGCGAACTATTTCACATAATTCATAATATTTATGAACTAAATATAAAACCATTTGAAAGATCGGGTTTCCCCATATTTTGGACATTTTAAAGAAAGATATTTAAGGTCCTCATTATTAACTATATTTACGTCAACAGTAATGATTTGTCCAGACACTTTAGTTGTAGAGGGAAAAGAACATGAACATGTTGGAGGATTGTGTTTCAGGACTTTGTAAACTTAACATTAACATTATTAACATTAATATTACTATTGTGATAAAAATATGTGTAGACGTTGATTGATTTTGGTGTGTTTCCTTTGAAATGTAAAAGACATGGGGTGCTGTATTTATCACTTTTTACCTGGTTAGATATGAGTAAGCTCTCCATTTTGTCCAAAATTGACAATATGCGCTTTTCGTCTTCTTCTACCAATCCCTCAATAACATCGTAACCGACTTGAGCAATAGAGAGAACTTTAAAAAGATACATAAAAATAGAAAATTGATTATATTTAAATAACGGCTATATAAATAATAAAGATATGAAATGTGTGATTTCACACATTCATTTTATATCACAAGTTTTCTTTCACGAGAAATTTTGCAGAGAATGCCAGGAATGCATAGCGATTGTACAAATCAAGCAAATGTTAAATCAAATTTAAAATTATTGATATTTTATCCGTCTCAAATAATTTGGTGTATAATAAAAACAAAATTTTAGTGAAGGAAAAACTTCAAGAGTACTGTGCAACAATGTATTTTAGAAGTGGTGTGAATCAGATGTGGATACTAAAAAATTCAAAAGAACTTTTGGACAATTTGAAATCACAAAATTTTACCAAAAGTAACAGCTTAAAAACTGACGACAACAATTCCCCATGATAAATTAAAGTCCAGGCATATCATTGACTGCTGCTTTTTCAATAAAAAAGGAACTCTTAAATTTACGTACCTGGTCACTGATCATTTGCAAACTTGTTTTGATAAAACACATTCTGATTGCACACACAAGTACTCGGAAGTTGACATAAAAAATGATGCTTGACTTTCTGATTGACAATATCTATGTGGTTTTTGGAGACCAGGTCTTCCAACAATAAATTGGAATTCCTTTGGTTATCAATTGCGCTCCGTTATTAGCAGACCTATTTTTGTATGTATATGAAGCAGAAATTGTGCAAAATCGTATGCATGAAAAGACGAAAACACTTGCTGTGGCCTTCAATTCAACATATAGATATATCGATGACGTATTGTCAATTATCAAAGGTTATTTCCATTCCTATGTCGATACGATATATCCTGGTGAGCTTGAGATAAAAGATACCACAGAGTCCGACACATCTGTTTCATACTTGATATTTTACTTGAAAAAGACATTAATGGTAATCTAACAACCAAGCTCTTTGATAAACGAGATGACTTTAACTTTTCTTTCGTCAACTTCCCTCACTTATGCAGTAAAATACCTTCCTTACCTGCATACGGAATTTATATATCTCAATTAATTCGATACGCAAGAACATGCTCTATGTATGAACAGGTAAATTATTGACGAACAAGTTGATGAACAAGAATATCAGCAGTTTCGTTTAAAATTATCATTTCGTAAGTTCTATGGTCGATACAATGACCGTGTCAGAAAAATTAATACAATTTATCATTGAGTCAAATGCTGACTGACGTTTTTCATACTAACTGTTAGTCCATTATTTATACACTGAATTGACGACGTAATTTTTTCGTTATTTCTGATGATGACAAGGAGCACGCGGCGGGTGTGACCGGTCGGCAGGGGATGTTCACTTCACCATGGCACCTGATCCCACCTCTGATATTTTGGAGGTCCGTGTTTGCTCTGCTCCTATTTTGTATTTGTTTTATGGACTTTGATATTGAATACTGTTCGTTATCTCCATATCCTTCATACAAAACGTATCCAGAGTGATTTATTCCCTGAAAAATCGATAACACAAGGAATTAAATTGTCAATTTGTATAATTGAAATGCGCTTTCCCAGTTTTGTATTTTTATGCTTTTAAACTAGTAGTTATTTTAACAATATCATTATTGTTTAATAAAGCTAACTAGTTAGTACATGTACCAATGACAATTTGATTGTAATCTCAAAACAAATCGATAAACGGAATATGACCAAGACCTTCATTAATTGTTGACATGTAAAAACGAGCATGTCGGAAATATCAGTGGAATAGCACGAAGACGTCATTTTAAGTGCTTTATTACTGATTTATTCTTGAACTTGAATGGAATACTTTCTCGATATTTGATTGATAATTTGCTGCCGGCAAAGTGACTTGGAGGAGGGGGCTGTAAGAAATATGTAGAACACTTTCTAGAGTCAATTTTCATAAAATAAGTTCTGTATTCTCTGCCTTTCACAACTTTTAGAGAGGCCCGTGTTCTGTTAGGGGGAGGGGGTCAGAAGGCACTTTTTTGTTACTTATACATAGATATTAAATAACTTTCACACCCGGTGCAAATGAGATTGAAACATTGTTATTTCCATCAATTTATTTTAATAAAACAAACACTATATCACACCCGTCAAACTTACCCCCGGGATCCGCCTCTACGTATTCTGCGCAGTGAGCACATATCACGTAGTTGTTTGTGTTGTGTATTTTTTCCGCGTATTCTGAAAGTTTCAATTTTCCAGAACATGTATATGTTCCATAAAAATGTTGGAATATACATTTTATGCACAAAAAGCTTGTCTTAGACACCGTTTGCCTAACATGTGTAGTTAAGACATATTATAATATACTTGTACATTATCTTAACATTTATTATGGAACAAAGAATTATAACAAAGGAGAAATAAAAAAGTGTAATAAAGCTCAGTAGAGTTTCACTTTACATACGAACATTCCGTAGAACTGTTTAAAATAAGGTAAATGTTATGGTTCAGAATTTTATACTCACGATTGAACGCATATACAGACTCTTTGCTTCCATCCATAGCTATCAATACATTCTTCATTTTTATTTCAGAAGATATGTTTTCATTGTGTGCATGCATTAACACTAAATACCTGGTATTTACCACCTTGTTATCTATTGTGTAAATAACATTGACATCAGATTATAGACTTTGCATGATAAGAACACTATGATGACACAACATCACTAATTTTATCTCAGGATCGTTAATCTTTTGTAATCAGTATAAAATATTATCTGGTAAAGTTTAATTTGAAGCAACGATTACAAATACTATGCTAAAATAATTATACAAGAATATTTGTCTGAAGATGATATAAAAGAGGCCTTTCACCGCTAAAATAAAATGTCTATAACAAATTTATCATAAGTTCTTTGAAATTTTGAAAAAGACACCTTAAAAATTCAGACAGTAATATTAAGGGTAAAGTCAGACAATAGATAACGTGTAAATTTTATTTATCTTATGACCGAAAGATTGATTCAGTTGCCACGTGTCACATTTACATCTTTTACTTAGAGCAATCTTGACGAGTTATTGACCTAATAATGAGCGTTTTTATCATAAGGCATGGAAATTAGAGTTTTCTCGGAGTTTATAATTATGAAAGATAGAAAAAATGCCCCCTTTTAGATATTATAATGAAGATTTAAAACAATTTAAATATTAAAATTAAAATGGAAAAATTAAAGGATCTGCAAATGCTATATATTTCCAGAATCCATTTACTATTTACGTTATTAATTGAAAAATCAATATGGTGTTTAAAATTTTGTGTGAATATTTTATGAAAATTAGCAGAGAAAATTCCGTATAAAGAAAATATTTTATATCAGATACGAGCGGTCAATGTTGTGTTTTGTGAAAAAAAATTGTTTGAGGCTTCTTTCTTTTATCCTTTCTTTGATTAGCATGTGCTTTCAGAGTATTTTATGGTAAATCGAGGTGAACTCAAAATAGATTTTAAAAAACCATAAAATATATTCATGAAGCTCCGAGTATGCAATCAAGAAAGATCTTAATGTTTCATTAATATCAATTTTTGAAATACAACCTGCAAATATGTTAAGATAATTTTAGATTTATTTTGTTTGCTACAATACTTTTTATAGTGATTTCCACATACTTAATGTAGCCTAGAGGAATATCGCGAGTTTCTTGGGATATGAGCATTTTGGCCCCATCTTAAATTGGATGACAAGACTTACAATTATACCAAATAATATTTTGATATAGGCTCGATAATAATTATCATATTCATTTTGCCATATTCGTTTGGCTGTTTTCCAAAAGCCCAGAGTTAAAACAATATAAAATATCTTTTTATTGAATTATTGATTATTTATTGATTTTTATTATTTAAATAATAATACCCTACAAAAAACCCTCACTAATAGCTAGATAAATTTTAATGTTCATCATAATTATTCTGTCAATTTGCAACTAAATGCCAACGAGAAATTCCAAATCCTGCAATTTTTGTCTGCTTAATATCAAAGGCTAGAGGGGGGACACCTTCCTTTGGACTTTGTAATGTATTTAGATTATTAAATCCCGGCTTTCATTCTTTTCAGTACTGTTATTAGATTCGCATTTGCAGACCATGACTGGGATATGAGAATGATGAAGCACATATTCACTGACACTGCCCAGAATTGTTCGTCGTATTGTCCCTAAACCACGTGATCCCATCACAATCAACGATGCGTCTAACTCCTCCGCTTTAGAAATAATTGCACTTTCAGGCTTTCCTTCAAGTCTTACCACTTCGCCGGGGATCTATAAAAAGTACATAAATATTTTAATATCGCATTCTAGCTAAATATCCTAGAAATTAATAAAAGCATTCCTTTTTCCACTTTTAAAAAAAGTGATTAATGGATTAATTTCTGCAAATCGTTTTAAAGTCAACAAACTTCAAAGCATATATTCTTTGAAAGGTTTACATGCTATAAATAATAAATACATTATTTTCTTTCAGAAGTCTCTTTAAGTCCTCAGTCAGGGCTAACATTCTTTGTTCGTCCTTTTGTAGAATATCCTTTATTGTCTGAGCATCATCTCTAGTAATGGACAATTCTAAAGTGCATACATATAAAATTAATAAAGGTTTATTATGCCGGGGTAAATGTTTCTTTTGTTAATTTTTCTTTCTTATTTACTACTAGTTTTCTTTAAATGTACCTTCTGGATTTGAAATGCTGTAATGTGCACAATGGATAACCACCGCATACTTGTCTTCGTTATGGATTTTTTCCATGTATTCTTGGTAAAAAATAAAAGTAAATGTAAAAAAATCTTTTAACATGCTACAGTCTGTAGCCCTCTGGTCTGATATACCCTGTACTTTGAGATGGACGATCATAGAGCTACAGTGCCATCAGATAAAAAAAAAATGCATAGTATTTATTGCTTACAAAAATGCTTTGATTCTCTATTAATTTCTTTGGATATTTAAACAGCCCTCTCAAAAGGTTACTCAATGCTATTAATTTTTATCATGTAAAAATATTACAACCATATTCATTTGCAAATTAAAAAAACGTTCTGATAGTAAACACAAGTACTCAAAAGTTTTAAAACAACATCTATGTCATTTCCCTTAGGCAACCAATTGCGCCCAGATATTAAGCAAAATATATTCAAAAAACCATACAAAAAAACACTTCTAGAGGCTTTCAACTAGACATATTTACGGTATATCGACGACGTATAATCAATTAACAATAGTTACTTCCATTCACATGTCAACTCACTATATCCCATTAAACATGAAATAAAAGACACCAAATAGTCTGACTCATCTGTATTATATTTAGATAAATTTTCTTGAAAAAGACGTTATTGATCATCTAACAAGTCTTTATGATGAACGTGATGATTATTTTTCTATCTGTTTCATACAAGTAAAATAGACGTACATACAATTAAATTATTGCGTTTGACTGACTTGATTATTTCATACTCACCTTTGAGAGCAAATATAGATTCCTTGCTGCCATCAACAGCAATTAAAATCTTCTTCATTTTACTTCTCAAATTGTAAACAATCTCTCACGAGTATCACATATACATGTAAGTTTCTAGTCTCGGTACTCAGCTGATAACGTGTATAAATAGTCGCTGCAATGAGATATTATCTAGAACAAGTCTTGACTTTAAAGTACATTTTTATCACTATGAAATCAAGAATTTTTCTTAAATTAACTTATTGCGCCCCAATATACAACCTTTTCCCAAGGCACAGCTTGATTATTCTTTAAAATTCTGTACATTTGTAGATCACAAAATTTTTACAACACCGCACTTTCGCAAGTTGGTATTTATAACCAAGACGAAGTTTTCACGATGCTTGTTTTAACTGTATATATTTAATGTTTTTAAGAAGAAATATGAAATATATCAAGATAACGAACAGTATTCGAGCTCAAAAGTCCATCAAACATTACAAAATAGGAGCGGAACAACAGGGACCTCCAAAAAATCAGAGGTGGGATCAGGTGCCATGGAGGAGTGCATATCTCTTGCTGACAAGTCAAACCCCTATGTGCTCCTTGTCATGTGGTGGTGGGGGGGGGGCAAAATCAGTGGACATATCGACCATAAAAACATATGAAGATAACAAACAGTATTCGAGCTCAAATGTCCATCAAACATTACAAAATAGGAGCGGAACAACAGGGACCTCCAAAAAATCAGAGATGGAATCAGGTGCCATGGAGGAGTGCGTATCTCTTGCTGACAAGTCAAACCCCTATGTGCTCCTTGTCATGTAGGGGGGGGGGGGGGCAGAAAAATCAGTGGACATATCGACCATAAAAATAACGAAATGATGACCTTAAATGAGACTGTTGATATTCTTGCTTCATCAAATTATTTGTCAGTAACTTACCTCATTTGAGAAATTGTTCATACGTAGAACATGCTCTACCGTATCGAATCAACTAAGATAAATCGTATGCAGGTGACATAGGTATATTGCTGCATAAGTAAGGGAAATTGATGCTGTTAAAAAAAAGCTAAATAATAACGTTTGTCATAAAGCTGCGTTGCTAGATAAACATTAACTTATTTTTCTAGTAAAATATCCAAAAATGAAATAGATGTGTCAGACTCCTATGGTATCTTTTATCTCAAGCTCATCGGGATATATCGTGTCGACATAAAAATGGAAATAACGATTGTTAATAGACAATAAGTCGTCAATATATCTAAATGTCGAGTTGAAGGCCACAGCAAGTATTTTCTTTTTTTTTCACGTAAAAGATTTTGAACAAATTCTGCTTCATATGAATACAAAAATAGCTCTGTTAATAACGTTGCGAAATTGGTATCCATGGAAATTCCAATCGATTGTTGGAAGACCTGTTCCCCAAAAACAACACAGATATTGTCTATATCAGAAACTAAAGCATCAGATTCGTTTAATATCAACTTCAGAATACTTGTGTTTACAATCAGAGTTTTCTTAACAAAGTAATTTTGCAAATGACCAATGACAAGGTAAGTAAATTTACAAGTTACATTTTTATTGAAAAAGCAGCTGTCACTGATGTCTGGACTTTAATTTATTGTGGGGAATAGTTGTATATTGTTGGACATACATCTTGAACTTTCTCTTTCTCTACTGTTAATAACATAGTAACTTTGTTGATGGCAAATCACAGGATACAAGAAAATTCCTTTTTAAAAATAAAGAAGCAGTAATGCCAGCTTTTCGTGAAGAATGGTTGTATAAAGTGTAAGAGGGTACATTTTGTATTAAATATATATTTTAAAAAAAATTAAAAATTGGCGAGGGCACCTTAAAAATGTTCGTTTGCCCTCTCCCGACTGGCTGACTAAAATGCCCCGACTAAAATTTATTTTAACTCTCAGAAAACTTTTTTGAAAGTTCATTTAAAAGTTTTCTCACTTCATTAAAACTGTTTTAACATTATATCAGCAAGTGTCTCTGTAAAAAAAACCTTAAGCATATCTTTTTTATTCTGGATCGGAAGAAGGCCAGTCTTTGAAGTTTTGAGATAAAATATATAGTTAACACTACAGGAAGTTAAAAAAAGTATGCTGTAGTACAGTAGGTCTGAAGTTACTCCCTTAGATCAATTTATATTTTTGAAAGGATTGAAGAAAGAGGCTTTATAGAGCATTTACTGGATCACTGGCAATAAATCTTTGTTTCGTAAGGATTTATTTGAATTTTAAGAATCCAGTTTATGTAAAGAGTAATGAAAAATAACACTTTTGAATATTCATGATTTAAAAGATTACACTATTAATAGAATTAATTTTGTATGCTATTGAGTATTGCAAAAGTACACTTTAATTTGTATAATAAATATTTCTAACATGTTTTTTTGTAAACTGATATATCAAAAATATTCTTATTAACTTCGTTACTATGGTTTGCTGGCATTTAACTCTAAAGCAACAACATTAAGATGAAACATATGGAGATATAGAACAGTATTCATGATGAAAAATCCATAAAACAATATAAAATAGGAGCAGAACAAACAAGAAACTCCACTACATCAGATGCGGGATCAGGTGCCATGGAGGAGTGAGCATCCCCTGCCGACCGGTCACACCCGCCATGTGTTCCTTGTCATGATCGGGAAATAAAGAAAAAATCCGTCGTCAATTCAGTTATAAATAATGGACTAACAATTAGTATGAAAAACCGTCAGTTAACATCAACAAACTTTGGCCACTTAAAGTGATTAGTTCTCACGCTTTTTTGTAGATTTTATATGCACTATTATTTCTTCAAATAACTGCATCATATTTCATCAATTAAGTCGGATTCTCGATGCTAATTTAACTTTATTCAATGAAAACCTCTCCATTAATTTTCTTTAAAAAACATTGGGTGAAGAACTGCATTTTATGATGGGATATTTTTTTAAAAAGAAAATAATCATTTTTTCCTCTTTCTAAGCATTTACTATACTGTTTAAGAAATTTCTTTTTTGCATTTAAAAACATATTCAAATTTAAGCGAGCAATTTAAATCTTTTTGTGCACCAATTATCATTTTATGCATCTTATTATGATTCGAGGTGCTTGCAAACTAACTTGTAAAAAAATACATTTGCACTCTATAAATTAAAGTACAAATATAAATATATTTTCAGAGGAATCAATTTACCTTTCATCAAGCCTTAGAAAAGAATGTTTTCTACCATTATGTAAAATAAGAAGTGACCTGTGATGTTTTGCAACGATAAAACATTTAGGTTTTTTCAGTATGAATTATACACTGTATATATAACAATTGAAGTAAATAGAAAAATGAAAGTAGTGTATAAGTATGAAACATGCCTGGAAACCTGAAATAAAGAATAACAGCTTCTATTTCAGCTCGAAATTAATACTTTTTTAAAACCTTTTTTTTTTTATATTATAGATCCCATTTTGCATTTTCAAATCTTTTTGCTTTAGGTAGGATTCTTCTCATATTTCTTGTATTTAAAAATTTATGAAATTTTCATAGAATCAAGAAGACAATATCAGAAAGTGATAGTATCAGTGAGATTAAATGTGACCGTTTTATATTAGAGGTAAGGTCAGGTCAAGGTCATTATCTTTTTCCTTGACATTAAGAATAAAAAAATACTGTTGCCAATCATGTGATGCCTACTTCTATTTCAAAAGTTTAAACATTGTTATTTTTGCATAAAAAGATATAACTATATCGGGTCTACAGCATGATATTACCAAATTTACATAAATAATTTAACTAAACTGGATATTGGCTAATCCGAATTTTTTCTGTTTTTTCTTAATTTTTCAGGATATGTTAGTCATTTTCATATGCTTCCTATATTTAACTTTTTTTTTAATTTTCACATATAATAAAGTAGTCGTATTAATGTACAAAGTGCTACAAAAACAAAAGCTTTGATCGTTTACTAAGAGAGAAAAAATACTTTTTATGGATTTTTGGCCCAAATCTGCACTTTGGTAGGAAGCGTTTAAAAGTTAACATTGTTCTAGTTTGTTTGAAAATCATATTTTTTTTTTATATAATTTTAAAGTTTAGTCCTTTATTATTAATTTAACTTACATTTGAAAAATTCTCCAAGTCTTCGATTGTGTAAAAATTATAACTAAATTCATTGTTCTATTACAATTTTGAGAGGCAGAAAAGAAGATATTTTCATACGCCTACATTCCGCCAAAAATATAGTCCCTGCTAGTTTTCAACCGCAGTTTACCATTTCTATTTAGAGCTGTTTAATTGTGATGAGGAAAGAAAAATATGGTCTTTTAAATCTCATACACCTAAATATATAGTGCATGTAAGCAAATATACTTTGAATGTTTCATCTAGTCAGAAACCAGAGAAGAATCCTACCTTAAGTAAAATCTTTTATTCCATTTCATAACTTACTTTATAAATATCGAATTTCAAATACACAAAATGATACAACTTTTTAAAATGATTTTCATGAAATGTAAATTGTATTAATAGACAACTGCTTCTTCATCAAAAACAGAAAAGTTCACATCTTGTGATGACCAATCATCAACAAAATTACCTCGTTAAATTGATAATGATTCTACAAAAACAAGTACCTTGAAGAAGATTCGTAAGAATGCGGGAGTTCCTCACTGACAACTTTACGTAGTCTTCTAACAACTTCTAACAACAAAATCTTCCAACAAACTCAAGAATTTCCGGTAGATATTAATTGTACACCTTAATTATTTGACTTTCTAAAATATCACTTGATTATGCAACTGAAAATGAAATTTAAATTTGGATGATTGTAGAAGATAAAGGGCAAACTACAACTAAATTATATGACAAACGAGATGACGTCAGCTTTTTATTCTCACATTCCTTATTTAAAAGTACTTGGACACAGATTTGAAGTTAATATTTTCTGTATAATATCACGAATTATATATTTTAATAGCATTTCACACAAAAATTAATTAAAAATCTTATTTCATTTAAAAGTTATTAAAACTTCAAATTTTTTGGCGGGTTTGATTGACACATTCTTGCACTTTCACAAATATTAACTTTATTCGTAATCTTTAGGAAAAGTGACAATCTTGTTGTGTATTAATGAGAAATATTAAAAGTTTAATCCTTGTATCATTCTGTGTCCAAGTACCTTTAATTAAGTAGTTAAATATTCCATCTTCACCTACAGCTGCATATGATGTTAATGCATTCCAATTTATTTCCTTCTCAAAAGTATGCTCTAAGAACGATTAATTATTAAACCCATTACAATTAAAATTATTATTGTTATCACACATAACACTCGCAGAGGGTGTGACCAGTCAACAGAGGATGCTTCCCCCACAGAGGTACCTGATCCCACTTCTTGAAATCCGGAGGACCGTGCTTATCTACCCTGTTTACAGATATGCGTACTGTGTTTGTAAAATTTCTTGAGATCGATCACTGCTGGTTATCTTTTTGCCTTTTCCATTATTGGGGTTTTATTAACGCGCTCCTTTACAAAATGGCAATGTCTATCATTAACCGTTATTCTAATTTAATAATATATTAGAAAAAGAAACACAGATATAAATCAAAATGTTTTATTTCAGTGCCATTCTGAAAACGTTAAAACTCACACTAACTCCATACAATATTTATGAGTATTTATAACATACACAGTCATCAAAATTACATGTACATAAGACAGTGACTCACTATCAACTCACAAAAAATTGAGTAAGGCTATCTTTAAAAATATTTTTGCTTGCACTCTCCCAATTAAGGATAAATGTTTTGGGTCGATAGGTAGTTTTTTTTTTCAAAAACACTCGAAAATATGAGGACTCTTTTTTTTTTTGGAGATGAGAGAACAAAAGGTTTTTAGTCAGACCATCAGAAAAGGGCACACAAACAATATCTTAAAGGTTTCCTAAGCTGCAAGAATACAAAGCCCCACTGCTTATCTAATACATGTATTATCAAATATTTTTATTCGTACATGTATATATCGGTAAAAGAGTTCTATCCAAAAGGATTCATTTCATTTCAATATGAAATTCAAATGTTTTTGTTATTATTTTAAAATTTTAAACTTTTTAAAAATTATTTTTTGAAGTTATATTGCTCCTTAAAAAACATTGAAAACATAATAAAGTATTTTAGAGACCAAAGTAATGTAGAATGTAGTATATATCAAAATATAGTTAAGATGTACACTAATCAGTGTTGCTGTTCGTGTTTTTCGTGCTTACACACGAGGACAGGGATGTGGGAATGATGAACCAAGAAGTCACTCACACTGCCCATAAAAGTTCGTCTTAATTTACCCATACCACGTGACCCCGTCACTATCATGTCCGCTTTCTTCTCATTTGCTTTGTGAATTATGTCATGACCAGGATTGCCTTCACCTTGAATGCGAACCACTTCACCGCTTAACTGAATTTTTTAAATAAAAAGCATGATACATGTACTTAATAAGTATTTATGAACGAACAAATGGTTATGTAAACAAATTTAAAAATCACTCAGCTATAAACCTTCATTCAGAGCACTAGTGTTGTGAAGGAGGAAAATAAAATAAATGAGAGCGGAAAAGTACTCACATTGTGGGATTCCAGAATTTTGTTCAGTTGTTCAATGAGAGCGTGGATTCGTTTTTCTTCCTCGTTTACTGTTCGCTCTACTATTGTAGGGTCTGCCTGTGACAGGGAAACCACTGCAAAAATATATATACTTGCCAACCTTTCATATACATATCATTTCAACTATAAACAAATTTTAATACAGAATCTAGAATGACATATAATTTTGATATTTATATAAACGTTTATATTTGGCAATTTAATTCAATGACATTAAAATACTGTAAATCACTTTTTATTCGCGGGAACTTTATTTTCGCGTAATTACGCGGGACGGTATGCTCGCGAAAATTTTATTCTCGCGTATAATAGAATTCCTTAAGATTATATAGAGCAATGACCACGATTCGTGAAAATTTTGTCTCGCTAATAAAGAGTCATTGACTATCTCGCGAAAGTAAGTTGTCGCGAAATTAAGTGATCTGCAGTAGTTTTGAGGAAGAACACAAAGCCCTCTGTAACATGTTAACAAACGAATTGTTCTGAGCTTTGATCAACCAAAACATACACGTCAGAAGGTTACACGTGTACTAGACAACAACAGCAGCCATAGTGTTGTTATATGTGGTATACATACATAGACAGAGGATATACGAGAACCAATACAAGAGGAAGCACCAGAATGAACAATGTCTGTACTTACTTCCAAAGTTAACATTCATGTACTCTGCACAATGGGCCAGAATAACGTAGTAACCGGGTCTATGGATATTCTCCACATAGTCTGAAACACAATACATATCATCTAAATAAACAATACTAACTGGATATAAAAGTAAATAAAATGCGTCTACATGGTGTCCATTCGATGGTCTCATAATGTCCAGCAAGAAGATCAAAA
The DNA here is from genome assembly GCF_032062105.1 of Saccostrea cuccullata. Lineage (NCBI taxonomy): Eukaryota > Metazoa > Mollusca > Bivalvia > Ostreida > Ostreidae > Saccostrea > Saccostrea cuccullata. The sequence continues at coordinate 37,054 of NW_026932334.1, read as the reverse complement.
GAAGTGTAAAGTATATTATCATGATAAGAATGTAGTGGAAATAACAGGTACAGTAACGGTATATTTCCTGTCATTATGTAACACAATAAGGTCATTCAAAAAGTATAATTATTTTAGTTTCCGCTTAAAAAGACTCAGAGGAAACTAAAGCAAGCAACATGACCTAATGAACACCAATACCATGTAGAAAATGTTGTGTTTGTTAGATATTTATTTAAAACCTTTTACACAGTTAAAAAATATTTCGATTTTTGCAAACTCTTTCAAAAAAATACATTTTTGTGATACATAAACAGACCTGAACAATTTTATTCATTTTATACCCAAATCTCGAGATTAAGTTTATTTTCTTAATCTTAGGTGTTCAGGAGTAAAGGAAACATTTCATTCGTCATAAATTATCGAGTAGATCTTGTCTTTACTACAAATTGGGTAATGAAGCAAACAGCAAAAGAATAATGCACAACTATCATATAAGTTGACAGAGCATACATGTACATTGCAATACAAAATAACATGACTTGGAGACAAAAAAATCTGTTAAATATTTATATGTACTCACATTTAAGTGCCATGGCGGCATCTTCACTACCATCCATAGCGATGAGAACTCGACACTCCGACATTTTTTGTCTGCTCTTGGTTTTATGTGGCTAAATTAAATCCACTTCATGCATTTATTCAATAAACATGCACCATTTGACAATGTACATTAGGTGAACTTGATAAAACGGCTTTTATCGCTCACCGGGTCAAGGTTTAACACTGATTTTTGAACAATTCATACTACGTATTAATCCACGTGTATACATTAAACTCCCAGGAAACATTCACGGTACAGAACTAGTACAACAAGACTAGTACAACATGTGTTATACATCACAAATACTTAGAACAATCGAGAAATGTGAAGTACCTGTATCACTGTTTACTGCTTAGTTTATTTCTGCGCTGTCAAAAATTATGTCCTGTCATCTTTATTATTAATTATTCTAGGTTCTTCCTTATAAAAAATAAAAAAAAAGTTTACATTTAGAAAAGAAATTCTGCAAAATATATTCCATTGCGATAACATATTTGGTTTATATGAATTGTTTTAAAATGAAAATAATTGAAATAGCGTTAACTTTTGTATATTTTTTGTCCTTACACATCACAAAAAGGAATTTTTAGATGAAAAAGATGACTTCTATCAGAGAATAAAATTTGCTATCTAAACGTGTCAAATATATTTCCTGTCGGAATAGCAATCTAGGTCAGACACATCGTATGTCTTACAAAGATAAACAATCGCAGGAATGTGAAGGTAATTCTTACAATTCTTTTCATCCTGCATAAAAGTTCACACAACACAAAAAAGCATTATATACATTTATTTGTGTCAAATTTTGAAGAATACAGAGTATGATCTAGAAATATTACTGCAACCATACAAACACAGACATCATACATATTTATAAATATATATATATATAGGAATAACTAATTTAATAGCATATCGCCTTCAACATTACCTATTTTCAATATCTTATCAACGGGAAATCATCATAAATAGTTTTATAATTTTTTTTGTGATCAAACATTCTATATGTCACGCAAAATAAAATAGATAAAATATGGGTTAAGTTTAAACCAAACTAAGACAGTTCAGCACTTAAGGTATAATGATATGATTACATTTATTACAGAAATTCATCCATCAAAAATGCATAGGTGATTTTAATATGAAAAGAAACATACACACCTTCACACGCCCACTATACAATTTAATCCTCATATACTTGCATCTTATTCCATCTACATATTATTTCTTTTGCTTTTTGACTTTCCTAGCTAATGTCAAAAAAATACCATATGTCTCAATGATGAATACAATGTATAGGAATGATTATGGCAGTGAATTATTTTTGTTAATAATCTGTGGTTTACAATGAGAGATTACGATTGCTTGATATTTATTTTTGCTGATTTTTTGGGATATTAAATACATGGCACTTCTGGAATTGGTATAAAAATAAATTGTATTAATAATGTAATATTGACATAATTAATAGCGTTAGCAATAATGAAAACATTAAATATGTAATACTGCAACTATTCAAAATGGCTTTGTTATGTCCAGACTTTTCTGAAAGAGAAAAAAAATTAACACTGCAAGATAAAATTTTGAGCAAGTGGAATCATAATTTGAAACATAATTTTCGTCTTGATCCACATACAAAAATACATACCTCCAGCAAATGTAGATGTACTACTTTCTTTGTTTGGTACTTCTAATGACTTTGTTGTTTGCTTCAAGGTTGTTGTGGAAATTTTGACAACAGTCTCTGGATTCCGAGTTGGCTCTGGTGTACCATAGTCTACAAAGCAATGGTATTTATATAAAAAAGAATTTACCGGGCCTGGATATCCAATATCTGATACAGAATCCTCCACCGAGTTCATGTTCTTCGTCATCCTATAATTATAGTCCTGCTGGGCACGTTATTACTGGTGACGTAAATATAGTAAATAATGAGGTCCTTAGATCACTTATTTCAAAAGTCCTTAATATATAAAACCCCAATTCTTCAACTGGCGTCGGATTATCATAAATATTATGGATTCTGTAGAAGATTACGCCAAGCAATGGGCCAGATATAAAAAAAAGAAGACGTTGACACTTTGTCATATTGGATTAAATGTATCGGATCTATTTTACAATCGCGCATAAGAAGATTGAGAGGCAATATGAAAACAATCTATCCTTTTGTATTCGGTTATCCAGAGAAAAAAATTTGATAGATTACATGATTAGTACGTACTGTTCCCTGTTGACAAAGCAGGTAACAACATTGTCTTTGTTTGTAAGCTAATTATATAAACTGCATTTTAGAACTTAAATTTAATTTTACAAGTGTTAATCATATGTCAGTTTTGAATATTTAAAACAATCCAAACAACCAAAAAGAATTTGGAATTACCATATCTATCTTGGATTCCACAACTTAATATCATTGACAGCTGCTTTTTCAATAAAAATGGAACTCGTTAGTTTACTTACCTTGTCATTGAATATTTGCAAAATTATTTTGTTAAAAACATTCTGATTATACACACAAGTGCTCTGAAATTGACATCAAAAAGATCCTTGGGTTTCTGATTGACAATATCTATGTGGTTTTTGGAGACCAGGTCTTCCAACAATCGATTTGAATTCCCATGAGTACTACTTGCATCCCGTTATGAACAGACCTTTTCTTGTATTCATGTGAAGCAGAATTTGTCCAAAATCAAATACATAAAAAGAAGAAAAATACTTGCTTTAGCCCTCAACTCACCAATTAGATATCGACGACGTATTGTCAAGATACCACATATCCCAGTGATACGATTTATTCTGGTAAACTTGAGATAAAAGATACCACAGAGTCTGACACAATCTAACAACCAAGCTCTATGATAAGCGTGATGACTTTAACTTTTCAATCGTCAACTTCCCTTACTTATGAAGCAATTTACCTTCATCACCTGCATACAGGGTTTATATCTCTCAGTTGATTCGATACGCAAGGGCATGCTCTACGTATATACAATTTCTAAAAACGAGGTAAATTATTGACAAACAATAATGCCCAACATTGGTGCCTGGCACATTAATGGAAGAAGAATAATATGAAGACAAAGAATATCAGCAGTCTCGTTTAAAGGCATCATTTTGTAATTTCTATGGTCGATACAATGACCTTGTCAGCAAATACATTTTATCATTGAGTGAAACATATGGAGACAATAAATAGTAACTCAAAATCAAAAGTCCATAAAACATTACAAAACAGAAGCAGAGCAAAAACGGACCTCCAAAACACCAGAGGCTGGACCAGGCGCCATGGAGGAGTGAGCATCCCCTGCCGACCGACGAACCCGCCATGCATTCCTTGTTATGATCGGGAAATAACGGAAAAATCCGTTGTCAATTCAGAGTATATATAATATAAAATAATAAGTATGAAATACGTCAGTCAGCATTTGACACAGTGATAAATTGCATTTGCTGACAAGGTCATTGTATCGACCATAGACCATAGAAATGATGACTTTAATCGAAACTGTTGATATTCTTGTGTCATCAACCTCTTTGTCGATAATTTACCTCGTTTCAAATATTGTTCATGCGTACAACATGCTCTTGCGTATTGAATCCACTGATATATTTTAACTCCCTATGCAGGTGATGAAGGTATACTGCTGCATAAGTAAGCGAGGTTGACGATAGAAACGTTAAAGGCATCTTTATCATAGAGTTTGCTTGTAAGATTACCATTAACGTCTTTTTCAAGTAAAATATCCAAATATGAAACAGATGTGTCAGACTTTGTGGTATCTTTTATCTCAAGTTCACCAGGATAAATCGATTATCGTATCGACATAAGAATGGAAATTACCATTGTTAATTGACGTCGTCGATATACCTAAATGTTGAGTTGAAGGCCACAGCAAGTGTTTTCTTCTTTTCACGCATAAGATATTGTACAAAGCCTGCTTCATATGAATACAAAAATAGGTGTGGTAACAACGTTTTTGCAATAGTTGCACATGGGAATTCCAATGGATTGTTGGAAGACCTTTTCTCCAAAAACAACGTAGATATTGTCAATCAGAAACTCAAGCAACTTTTTGATGTCAACTTCAGAGTACTTGTGTGTACAATCAGAATCTTTTTCAACAAAATAATTTTGCAAATGACCAATGATAGGGTAAGTAAATTTACGAGTTCCATTTTTATTGAAAAAGCAGATGTCAATGATGTCAAAAGTCCTGGATAAAAATTTTCGAAAATGACATATGATTTTGAAGAGTTTCTTCCTTAGAAAGGGAACAATGAGTATAAGTTGGATTACCACTTGTAGAATTAAATCCAAGTTCTTCTAAAATACAATTTATATAATAAGCCTTACAAACGAAGACAATGTTGTTACCTGTTTGTCAGCAAGGACCAGTATTTACATACTGAATTGACGATGTATATGTCCAGTTTTTTTTTTCGATCATGACAAGGAGCACATGGCGGGTAGGTGTGACCGGTCGGCAGGGGATGCTCACTCCTCTGATGTTTTGGAGGTCCGTGTTTGTTCCGCTCCTATTTTGTGTTGTTTTATGGACATTTGAGCTTCAATGCTATTCGTTATCTCCATATATTTCATACATAAGGACATCTTTTTTCTTCCATTGTTTTTAATGATTTACTTTACCTATGGAACAATGTGTGTTCAACTTGACCACTATCTCGCTACACCTTCCCATGTATCCTTAAAGCTCGCCTGTGTCATATTTCTGCTCATTACAAGTGGAAACGTGGCTATAAAGTACAAGCGGCGAGCCCATTTCTCTACATTTTCCTTACTTATAAGCTTGACTAATGTTCGTTATCTCCATTTACTTCACTTTAGTACGTTGCTTGATTATAGAAACGTTTTCAACTTCTAAATGATGATCATTGTTTTAATGTTTCGTGAAGAGTGTGACCGATCAACGGTGGAAGCTTATTCCCTCGTTGTACTTTATTCAACCTCTGATGTTTTAGAAGTCTGTGTTTGCTCTGCTTCTGATTTCTATTGTTTAATGAACACTCTGAGGATGATTTTGTTCATTTTGTTTTCATGAAAGAATATTCTGTTTTATATACACTAATTCTTTCAGTAAAAGTACATAATATGTACAGAGCTGTACTTGAACTAAGAGTCGCATACTAGTATCTGTTTATGCATACTCTAGATCACAAGCTGCAGTCTCTTTTACAACTTTAATGGAATAAAGTTACTGCCCAAATCCAGAGTTCTTTTTGTGTAAAAATAGCCACAAAATATCCAAGCAAGGTCAAAGTTACCTAATTTATGGCAAAGAAACTTTTCTATGACAATCAAATGTGTCACTCTGCTAAAGGTTTAGGTGTTCTTCAGAAGGATTTCTGAAATCTTTTCCAAAATATTCCTTGGTAAAAACATGATTTAAACACATTTGAATCTAAACTACGTCAGTGAAAAATAAACAAGATTTCCTCGATCATTGTGTGCATAAAATACAAATACAAAATAACTAATAATTCCCTAATCAATGTCTTCAATTGTTGACTTAAACAATGCAATTCAATAAATTGGATTTCGTTGTAAATATTAGAGAGGCCAAATTTATCTAAAAATGAATACCTTTGATCGTTGTTAATCCATAGTCAGTACCTAGAATATTCTCTGCAGAACAGTTATAGTCTCCTAAGTCACTTTTACTCATATTCCTTATTTTCAAAGTAAAAGTGTTGGAGTATTTGCTATGGGTTTCTCGTCCTGTTTTGAACATCACATCTTGCTTACTCCAAGTCACGATCGGCGGTGGATTCCCTAAAACGTCGCACTTCAGGTCCATATCCAGACCGGTCATTAGTGCCACCTCTGCCTGCACAACGACCTTTGGAGCAACTGCAATGAACAGCATATCACCAATTGATTATAATACTTAAGTGTATTTTAGTCATGATTTTAGCCAAACCAGTAAAGAGAGTTAATATTTTTTTAACATCAAGTAAACGGATCTACAGTTAAAGGGCTTGAAATTAATATATCTTGTTATTCAGAAACTATATTTTTTTGTATAAAAGTTTTTGTATCATAAAATTTAAGACACATTCTTTAAAAATGAAGTAGACGATCTTTAATAATCTAAAAATATCTGAATTCAGAAGTTTATTTTGTTATCCTTTGTTATTTATAAGCTTATCCTTACATTTACAACGTTTGCTGAAATTATCCTGAATGAAAGAAATTTAACAAAATCAAGACATATTTAATTGAGAAAGACAATTATATTAGATGCACATGAAGCAACATTCTGATAGAACTATCTATATTAAAATTCAGTTATTTATGTTATTTGATAAAACAGAATGTAAAAACAAAATGCTCCTTCATCTGCCACTTGATAAGAATATTTTTTCCTTACACTCAACGTCAACTGTTATATTTTTGGAATCCATCACTCCATTTCCATTGGCTGCCTCACATATGTACATTCCAGCGTCATCACGATTCACGTTCTCTATTACATAATGTTTTCCGCTTCCAACTGAAACCGATAAGAATTTGTTGACTTAAGACACTATTTGTGCAAAAAACATCAGATAATATAAAATGCAAAGCATGATATCAACAGAATTTTTTTTTTTACAAGTGCTGGTTATAATACTTATGATGTCCGCAGATCATAGACATAAAAATAAATATTAGCTGCAGATCTGTAACTCACTGGTCTCACCGTCTGAATAAAATTGGGATGGACTACTGGAGCCACGGTGTCACCCATCTGAATGTGTGTACTTGTTGCATACAAAAATGTGAACTTATCTTACATTATTTAGCTGCCATCTCGAAAACATTCTTCTTTTACTTATTCTTTTACGACTTCCACAAAAAAACATTCTAACAATATCTATGTAAATGTCATGGACGAAGAGCGTTTGACCAGACGTTCTTCCAATTCTAAATGGCGGTCTCAATCAGTGAAAATTTTGATAATCTAATTATCTGACCAGAAAAGCTATTAACGATTTTTTCAATGAAAGGCACTTTAGTTCTTTGTTCTTCTACTCCATTTTTATTCGATCGGGAAGCTACAGTTCTGCATTGAATAAGCAGGTGTGTCGAAAAAATCTATTGTTGCACCTTTAGCATTTGTAGAAAATTTAACAAAAATTAGTATTTTCTCTTTATTTTTATAAACGCTGTAATTGTCTATATTATATTTCATTGAGGACTATTTTTCTTCTGTAATTGATTTCTTTTCAAGGAAGCAAATATAAGGTCAGAAGTTGGCATAAGCTTCAGAACTGTAGCTCTCTTTAGGAATGTAGCTCTCTTAAGGAAATACGGAAAGATAAAGCTATAGCTACGGTTTTGCGTCTTAAATATACTATGATATATATCTTTTAAATTTCAAATTCTTACCAACTGAATTGTTTTAAAATATGAAATATATAAATAGGATTGAAAAATGAGTCAAAATCATAAAAATGAGGTGGGAGGGTAACACTTACCTTTATATTTCTCTGGTCTTGCTATATACGAGGGTTTTCGGATTCTGTACCATTTGATGCTGTAGTTAGTGTTGGCAATAACCTTACAGTGCAATGTCAGTTTCTCTCCCTCCAACAACTGTTCTCTATCACTATCTTTTACAATTTTAATAAAGGGAGCTGTAATATTGAAAAATTAGAATTCCGTTACAGAAATAACAGGAAATGTCAATTGGTCAGTATCAAATTTGAACCATAAAAATCTAAACATAAAATATGCATTTCCTTCCCAACACCATGGACCACTTACCGGTAGATGTAACAACTCAAAAAACGGTTTAAGTTGAAAGACGAAGCACCAAAAATCTTATTATACTCAAAAGTAACAACATTAACATAATTATCCTTTTAAAATCCATCAGTCTGAAGCCAAATCTTTACTAGAAGGTGACTATGAACCATTAGTTTTGATAGTGAATCAACTTAGATAAAAGAAAAGTTTGAAAACTTTAAATGCTGGTATGCTTTTTTCGCATGATTGAGTTGTCCTTGAGGCAATCTGACTATAGAATTCTGATTTAAGCGCATTCTGACTTTTCCCTGAACCTATCACATCAGTTAAACTTCGTTTATGGAGATTCTGAGATTCTGCGTGGATTAAAAAAATCATTAGCATCAATCCTTCATGAACAAGAAAGCTACAGAAAAAAAACACCTAAAGCTATTGTTTTGTTTGAGACATTTTCATTCTTTTACCTGGCTCATCTTACCTACTTTCTCTACACCATTTATTCTTAGACAAAACTGACCCACACACATTATCATTACACTATCTTCTCTTTCTTGTCTTATGGTATCTACTTTCTCTAAACCATTTATTTGTTCCTAGACACAATTGACTCCCCATACACTTTTTCTTTCTTGTCTTTCTTACGTACTTTCTCTTCACCATTTGTTCCTTGACACAACTGACCCCCATACATTATCTTGTCTTTCTTGTCTTATCTTACCTACTTTCTCTTCACCATTGGTTCCTAGACAAACCTGATCCCCCATATATTATCTTGTCTTTCTTGTCTCGACTTACCTATACTTTCTCTTTCTTGTCTTGTCTTACCTACTTTCTCTCTCTTGTCCTGTCTTACCTACTTTCTCTACACCATTTGTTCCTAGACACACGTACATGACCCCCCTACAGTCCATCTTCTTGTCTTGTCCTGTCTTACCTACTTTCTCTATACCATTTGTTCCTAGACATACGTACATGACCCCCCTACAGTCGATCTTCTTGTCTTGTCCTGTCTTACCTACTTTCTCTACACCATTTGTTCCAAGACATACGTACATGACCCCCCTACAGTCCATCTTCTTGTCTTGTCCTGTCTTACCTACTTTCTCTACACCATTTGTTCCTAGACACACGTACATGACCCCCTACAGTCCATCTTCTTGTCTTGTCCTGTCTTACCTACTTTCTCTACACCATTTGTTCCTAGACATACGTACATGACCCCCCTACAGTCCATCTTCTTGTCTTGTCCTGTCTTACCTACTTTCTCTACACCATTTGTTCCAAGACATACGTACATGACCCCCCTACAGTCCATCTTCTTGTCTTGTCCTGTCTTACCTACTTTCTCTACACCATTTGTTCCTAGACATACGTACATGACCCCCTACAGTCCATCTTCTTGTCTTGTCCTGTCTTACCTACTTTCCCTACACCATTTGTTCCAAGACATACGTACATGACCCCCCTACAGTCCATCTTCTTGTCTTGTCCTGTCTTACCTACTTTCTCTACACCATTTGTTCCAAGACATACGTACATGACCCCCCTACAGTCCATCTTCTTGTCTTGTCCTGTCTTACCTACTTTCTCTATACCATTTGTTCCAAGACATACGTACATGACCCCCCTACAGTCCATCTTCTTGTCTTGTCCTGTCTTACCTACTTTCTCTACACCATTTGTTCCTAGACACACGTACATGACCCCCTACAGTCGATCTTCTTGTCTTGTCCTGTCTTACCTACTTTCTCTACACCATTTGTTCCAAGACACACGTACATGACCCCCTACAGTCCATCTTCTTGTCTTGTCCTGTCTTACCTACTTTCTCTACACCATTTGTTCCTAGACATACGTACATGACCCCCCTACAGTCCATCTTCTTGTCTTGTCCTGTCTTACCTACTTTCTCTACACCATTTGTTCCAAGACATACGTACATGACCCCCCTACAGTCGATCTTCTTGTCTTGTCCTGTCTTACCTACTTTCTCTACACCATTTGTTCCTAGACATACGTACATGACCCCCTACAGTCGATCTTCTTGTCCTGTCCTGTCTTACCTACTTTCTCTACACCATTTGTTCCTAGACATACGTACATGACCCCCCTACAGTCCATCTTCTTGTCTTGTCCTGTCTTACCTACTTTCTCTACACCATTTGTTCCAAGACACACGTACATGACCCCCTACAGTCCATCTTCTTGTCTTGTCCTGTCTTACCTACTTTCTCTACACCATTTGTTCCTAGACATACGTACATGACCCCCCTACAGTCCATCTTCTTGTCTTGTCCTGTCTTACCTACTTTCTCTATACCATTTGTTCCTAGACACACGTACATGACCCCCTACAGTCCATCTTCTTGTCTTGTCCTGTCTTACCTACTTTCTCTACACTATTTGTTCCTAGACATACGTACATGACCCCCCTACAGTCGATCTTCTTGTCTTGTCCTGTCTTACCTACTTTCTCTATACCATTTGTTCCTAGACACACGTACATGACCCCCTACAGTCCATCTTCTTGTCTTGTCCTGTCTTACCTACTTTCTCTACACCATTTGTTCCAAGACATACGTACATGACCCCCCTACAGTCGATCTTCTTGTCTTGTCCTGTCTTACCTACTTTCTCTACACCATTTGTTCCAAGACATACGTACATGACCCCCCTACAGTCCATCTTCTTGTCTTGTCCTGTCTTACCTACTTTCTCTACACCATTTGTTCCTAGACATATGTACATGACCCCCCTACAGTCGATCTTCTTGTCTTGTCCTGTCTTACCTACTTTCTCTACACCATTTGTTCCTAGACATACTACATGACCCCCCTACAGTCCATCTTCTTGTCTTGTCCTGTCTTACCTACTTTCTCTACACCATTTGTTCCTAGACATACGTACATGACCCCCCTACAGTCCATCTTCTTGTCTTGTCCTGTCTTACCTACTTTCTCTACACCATTTGTTCCTAGACACACGTACATGACCCCCTACAGTCCATCTTCTTGTCTTGTCCTGTCTTACCTACTTTCTCTACACTATTTGTTCCTAGACATACGTACATGACCCCCCTACAGTCCATCTTCTTGTCTTGTCCTGTCTTACCTACTTTCTCTACACCATTTGTTCCTAGACATACGTACATGACCCCCTACAGTCCATCTTCTTGTCTTGTCCTGTCTTACCTACTTTCTCTACACCATTTGGTCCTAGACACACTTGACTCCCATTCAGTCGATGATATAACTCTATACAAGAAAAAGGCCAAGAAAAGCCAAAGCTGCGCAAGGTGCCACTACATCCATCTCGGCTCTGTTCACAAAGATCTGGACACAAGGGGTAGACGGTATCATTGATACAGGGTGGGAAAAAAGTTCCACAGAGAAAGGGCAACAAGAGTTTACTGCATTGAACCTTAATTAAGGTATAAAATTTGTTAAAGTCAAAAGATGCTTCCTCTTGTTTAGTGTGTCCCTGGCTGTTTGGGAGTAAGGTTAAGTTGGTCTGTAATACTCCGTGGCACTGGGGACTATAGATCTTCTCACATCTGGAATCTTTGATTTCTAAAAACAGGATATTGTTAATATAAAGTAAATGCTTATGTATGTATCAAATAAACTAGATGCTGTCATACAACAGCATCACATTCCAAAAGATGAAATAGTTGCTGCTTAAATTGTTAAAGGAAGAAAAAAAAGTGTGACAGACGCATGGACGGACCAGGATAAAACAATGTATCTGAATTTTCTGTAGATGATTATTTTTTGGAAAATATAATTACAACTTTAATAATAATTAATTTTAACAATGTCTTTATTAACACATTGTTATTTTAACACCTGGATGTCCGATAGTGTTTTACCTGTTTTTTTCTCAATCAGTTGTATCTGACCAGTGGCAGTCCCGGCATTATTAGTTGCTTTACAGGTGTACACTCCAAAGTCATAGGACTCCAAAGCACTGATAATTAGAAAATATCTGGCAATGTGGGATGAAGAGTTAAAAACTCGAAAACTTGTACGATAGTTTTTTGTCAGTTGTTTCCCATTGAGCCACCACGTTACGTTTCCCAGCGGATATCCTTCCACTGTGCACTGTAGTTCTGCCTGTTTTCCTCGCTCTTCTTCTATATGTTTAGGGGCTGTTATTACAGGCATTACTGTAAAGAAAAAATTGGAAAGAAAACACAAGAATTCTTTAATGAGATACATATATACAGAGATAACGAAAATTATTTAAGTCAACTATACAATACAAATCAGGAGCAGAGCAAACAAGTACCTCTGGCAGTAGGAATTAATATTTTGAGAGAGGGACACTTGTTCATTACAACTGCCTAAGTACCTTTAAAAAGATGCATTTTCTTTGTATAAATAAGGAGTCCCACACCAGCACAAACTCCTGTTTGGGTCATGAAAGTCATAATTTTGGAAGAGGCACTCGTGTTCACCTTAATCATGCTCTTAGTTCCTACCAAGTTCATGGCTTAATATCTATGAACAGAGGAGGATGTTCTCAAAGAATTAATGCATTTTTATTATGTATTCAACAAAGCCCCCTCCCTAACACCATTACTCCAGACCCTGTGTCCATAAATTCCACAATTTCGTTAGAAAGTTTAATGATTATTGCAATCATGTCAACAGCTTGACTGTTTGAAGTCCTGGAGTAAAGAAGATTTTTAAAGATTGCTCTTATTTTTATATGGTTTTAGTGCCGCTAAAATTGATTGAGTAACTCCTAAGAAAAAAAAAATGAAAATGTTCAAATGCTATAAATGCACGATGGACTACGCACGCCGACGGACGAAAACAGATAGCAATAGGTCAGTTAAATGACTCAGGTGACCTAAAAGCACTGAAGCCCAATGACGAAAGTTTCAGAAATTAAATTTTAATTTTTTTTCATTTATTGACACATAATTACTCACTGATAATCATTCACTTATTTTTGTACAAGAGGTGAAAATGCAAAATGTTGAAATTAGATTTTAAAGAAAGTAATCATACATTGTACATTGATGCGGAAATATCTCTGTGCTGTGGGCGAGATTCCATTGTCAGCCTGGCACGTGTATGTCCCTTCAGAATCACGTTTCACCGTTAACGAGAAATAAGCCCCTTTTGTTCCGAGATCTACAATATAAGATTAAGGAACTGAGATCTACAATATAAGATTAAGGAACTGCCCTGAAACTACAACTTTTTAATAACCAGGATACCTCTAACTTTGTTAAGGAAGTGTAAGAGGAGAAACTTAGCTAGAATAAGAGAGACTGTACCCGTATCCTTATACTGAAACGATTACGACATTGATTTTTATTTTCACAATGATAATGTTACATTTAAAACTGCTTTATCAATGTTATTATAATTGTCACCTTCAAGGATCCGTGCCCCGCTGTCCAATATCTCTTTGTACCATTTCACTGTTGGGGGAGGAGTACCGGTTACTTGGCAACGAAGCATAACCTTGTCCCCAAGAAACTTTTCTATTGTCTTGTTTTGGTCCAAAATTCGAGGTGGTGCTGCAAAGTGTTTATAGATCAGAAAATTTACATTCTTCAGGTATTTTGCAAATAAAGTATGTGGTAACCTACGACATCATGAACGGGCGGTCAAAAGATTAATTATGACTTATTTTGACAACACAAACGTTGAATGCCATGCAAGTACAGCGTCATAAGCGAAAATCAACTTTCAGGACCATATATCAAACAGTAGCTGTTGCAATGAATCTTCCATTACTGTTATTTATGGAACGCCGTCACTGCCTTATAGCAGAACACTACTATTGCATTGTGTCAACCTTCCATTACATTATGTCAACTCTTTATGACATTAACCCACACTACTATTGCATTGTGTCAACCTTCCATTACATTATGCCAACTCTTTATGACATTAACCCACACTACTATTGCATTGTGTCAACCTTCCTTTACATTATGCCAACTCTTTATGACATTAACCCACACTACTATTGCATTGTGTCAACCTTCCTTTACATTATGCCAACTCTTTATGACATTAACCCACACTACTATTGCATTGTGTAAACCTTCCTTTACATTATGCCAACTCTTTATGACATTAACCCACACTACTATTGCATTGTGTCAACCTTCCATTACATTGTGCCAACTCTTTATGACATTAACTCACACTACTACTGCATTGTGTCAACCTTCTATTATGTTATCTCAACTCTTTTTGACATTAACCCACACTAGCCTTGCATCGTGCTAACAATCCTTTACATTATGTCAACTCTGTATGACATTTACACATAGTACAATTATATTTCGTCAACTTGCATTTCGTTATGTTTACTTTTCATGAGATCTTAGTTTTTATTAACTGATGTGAAAAGCCCATGCCATACTGTGCGCACTCTTAGAACTACATTATGTCGATTCACTATTACGTTATGCGAACACGGGTATCCTCGGCCTTTATATGAGCATAACGTATTTTCCGCGTTCCGCAAGCACTAAAATTGGCGGGAGAGAAAACTGTCGTAGAAGAGATTCTCAGCGATTTGATAATGACATCTTTAAATGAAAACTTTAAGCGACAAATGATTGACAATCTTGAAACGTGCAAAGCCTTAACACTGCGACTGTGAATTAAAGTCACGTCGAAATTCAATGGTGTTTACTTTAATCTCATAATTAAATAAATCAAATATTATGAGTCGTGCAGCAATAATTTTTTTTCTTTTTATTTTGAATTTTTTTTTTTAATAAAAGTCTTAAACTTTGAAGGACATTGCATTAATTTCACAATAAGCTTAGCTGAATTAAGTTGAAAACTTTTTTTCTATAAAACTATAAAGCCTGAGAGCTGCTCCGCTTTCCGCCCTTGTCTCCAACCATATACCGCCCCCCCCCCTTCCTTGTTCAAGATTCCCATATCTGCCACTGATATGTGCCCATGCATGCTTACTAAGGCATATTCAATTGATTTAGATGAGCGACTGGTAGATTTTTGTTATAGAATTCTGGCCCTGGAATGATTAAAAAAAATTACTATCTCCAGTGACGTAGCATCTTTTTCTGAAAGAGGAGGTCAGCCAGAAAAAAATCATTTACCCGCAAAAACTTGACAAGCCAAGAAAAAAAGTCCAAGCCGAAAATCCTATTTCGGGGAGAGGGGTCCAACTTCGATCAGTTCTATTTTTTTCCAGATATATATTACATTACCCTTAGTGGATTACATGTATACTTCAACAAAAAGTAGGGGTAGGGGGGCTGTACAGTTTCAATGAACATTACATTTTCTATAGTAAAGTTATGTCTGGGAAAAGAGGGGGGTTGATATTATGTGCCTGTAATTTGTCCTAATCAATCAGGACCCCCCCCCCTTCTTCCCAGTCATTATAACACAGTCGTCAACATTCATTATATACTAGATATACAGCTTTGAGATAATGTAAATGTTTTTTAACATCAGGTAATGAACTTTTGGAATCAACATGATAAAGAGTTAACACAATATACAGATATTTTTAAATCACATAAGGAAGAGTTGACATAACGTAATTATATATCCACATCACGGAATGGAGTTTTGACATAATGTAATAAAGTATTGATGTAATATAAAGATATGTTCACATTATGTTATACACTTTTTACACCACGTAATAAAGCACTGACATAAAGGTACGATGTGTTCATCTCACATCATGATGCCCTCGCCGTAAAATAAAGATAAATCCATATCACGTAATAATGCTTTGATATAATAGAAATATACACTCTCAAAAAGGAATGGGCTTTTGACTTCATGTAATGATAAGTTTAATTATAAACACAATTTACTTGACGTAATGCAATTTTGACCTCACATATTAAAGAAATGAAATGATGTAAAGAAAAATTCATATCATTCAATAAAGTTTTAACACAAAATTTACACATTATCACTTGACATAATGAATTTTTTACTTCAAGTTATGAAGTGCTGACATAATGAAAGGATGTATTTACTTCATGTAATGCAGCATTGACATGATGTTAAGATATATTTACATCATCTCATAAAAAATGGACATAACGTAAAGATATGTTCACATCACGTAATGATAAATCGATATAATAAAAGCATAGTTGTATGCTATAAGGCAGTGTTGGCGTTCCATAGTTATTTATTCCAAAGACAATACAGGGCTTTTAAAATAAACAATTAAGAGGCCCAAGGACCTTAACGGTTACCTGGGTACACCAATTTAGAGGATGCATTAAGTGATGTAAAATGAAGCTTTGTTGCCCAAAAGCAAGAAAAATACCCGGTAGTATGATAAGGATCAACAAAATAATTGGTGTGGTTTCTATCTGTCTCCCCATTTATCATTATCACCATGAAACAATTCACAATTAAATGTTTTTATACATATAAATATATATCAAATATTAATATGTAGTAGTAATATACTGTATAATCAAAGTAGAAAATTAATATCTATTTAATATGTACTAGTATAAAAATAAAGTAGAAAAAAATTAATATTAATGTTTATAGATGTATACCTTTCACCCACAGATACACAATTTGGACTGGCGAGGCCCCCTTCATACACCGGTACTCGGCCTGATCGGAGGATTTCAGATTTAATATGGTCAGACTCTTATCGTCGCTGTATTCCTGCCTTAACTGATATCTGTTTCTGTCGCTGGAGAAGATTCGATCTCCCACGGATATTGTCTCCTGATACGGCCCTTGCCAGATAACCTGAAAATAAGGTAACTAGTTTCTGAATCGCATACTCATACATCGCTAAATTTCTTTTAAGGAAAATACATGTGTTCTACACTACCACAAATTCCTAATATGAATAAAAAAATTTGCTGATTGTTTATATATGAAAAATTCCTACATTTTAAAGGTTTTTACTGAAAGATTTTTGCACCCCATGAATTTTTTAAAAGAAAAACAATGTCATTTAGCAATTAGTAAACACTGCTAAGCATATAATCTTTACAGATCTCTTGAGCAGTTCCTCTTCCATCAATGAAACGTACAATGACGTCGATATGATGATACAAAAGTGAATCTAATTTTAAAATTATTTGTACAGATGTAAAAAAAAAATATAATCTATGGAACGCCGTCACTGCCTTATAGCAGAACAATAATATTGCATTGTGTCAACCTTCCATTACATGATGTCAACTCTTTATGACATTAACCCACACTACTATTGCATTGTGTCAACTTTGCATTACATGATGTCAACTCTTTATGACATTAACCCACACTATTATTCCATTGTGTCAACCTTCCGTTACATGATGTCAACTCTTTATGACATTAACCCACACTACTATTCCATTGTGTCAGCCTTCCGTTACATGATCTCAACTCTTTATGACATTAACCCACACTACTATTGCATCGTGTTAACTTTCCTTTACATTATGTCAACTCTTTATGACATTTACACATAGTACAATTATATTTCGTCAACTTGCATTTCGTTGTGTTTACTTTTCATGACATCTTAGTTTTTATTAACTGATGTGAAAAGCTCATGTCATACTGTGCGCACTCTTCTACATTATGTCGATTCACTATTACGTTATGCGAACACGGGTATCCTCGGCCTTTATATGAGCATAGCGTTATTTCCGCGTTCCGCAAGCACAAAAAAGGCGGGAGAGAAAACTGTCGTAGAAGAGATTCTCAGCGATTTGGGAATAACATCTTTAAATGAAAACTTTAAGCGACAAATGATTGACAATCTTGAAACGTGCAAAACCTTAACACTGCGACTGTGAATTAAAGTCACGTCGAAATTCAAGGGTGTTTACTTTAATCACATAATTAAATAAATCAAATATTAGGAGTCGTGCAGCAATCATTTTTTTCTTTTTCTTTTGATTTTTTTTTAAATAAAAGTCTTAACCTTTGTAGGACATTGCATTACTTTAACGATAAGCTTAGCTGAATTAAGTTGAAAACTTTTTTTCTATAAAACTATAAAGCCTGAGAGCTTCTCCGCTTTCCCCCTTGGTCTCCAACCATATACCGTCCCCCTTCCTTGTTCAAGATTCCCATAGCCGCCACTGATATGTGCCCATGCATGCATGCTGACTAAGGCATATTCAATTGATTTAGAAGAGCGACTGGTAGATTTTTGTAATAGAATTCTGGCCCTGGAATGATAAAAAAAATTACTAAATCCAGTAACGTAGCATCTTTTTTTGAAAGAGGCGGTCAGCCAGAAAAAAAAATCATTTACCCGAAAAAACTTGACAAGCCAAGAAAAAAAATATCCAAGCCCGGAAATCCTATTTCGGGGAGAGGGGTCCAACTTCGATCAGTCCTATTTTTTCCAGATATATTTCATTACCCTTTGTGGATTATACTTCAACAAAAAGTGGGGGTGGGGGTCTTTACTGTTTCAATGAACATTGCATTTTCTATAGTGAAGTTATGTCTGGGAAAAGGGAGTTGATATAATGTGCCTGTAATTTGTCCTAATCAATCAGGACCCCCCTCCCCTTCTTACCAGTCATTAAAACACTGTCTTCAACATTCACTATATACTAGATATACATGTACAGGTTTGAGATAATGTAAATGTTTTTTAACATCAGGTAATGAACTTTTGGAATCAACATGATAAAGAGTTAACACAATAAAGATATTTTTATATCACATAAGAAAGAGTTGACATAACGTAATTATATATCCACATCAAGGAATGGAGTTTTGACATAATGTAATAAAGTATTGATATAATATAAAGATATGTTCACATAATGTTATACACTTTTTACACCACGTAATAAAGCACTGACATAAAGGTAAGATGTGTTCACCTCACATCATGATGCCCTCGCCGTATAATAAAGATAAACCCATATCACGTAATAATGCTTTGATATAAAAGAAATATACACTCTCAAAAAGGAATGGATATTTGACTTCATGTAATGATAAGTTTAATTTTAAAACACAATTTACTTGACGTAATATAATTTTGACCTCACATATTAAAGAAATGAAATGATGTAAAGAAAAATTCATTTCACGCAATAAAGTTTTAACACAATGTAAACACATTATCACTTCACATAATGAATTTTTTGCTTCAAGTTATGGAGTGCTGACATAATGAAAGAATGTATTTACTTCATGTAATGCAGCATTGACATGATGTTAAGATATATTTACATCATCTCATAAAAAATGGACATAACGTAAAGATATGTTCACATCACGTAATGGTAAATTGACATAATAAATGCATAGTTGTATGCTATAAGGCAGTGATGGCGTTCCATAATAATCAATAATGTCTTTGTCTGTTACACTAAGTATGGAAATTAAAGTTGTATCAGTTGCAGACCTAATATTTTTCTCTACAGCTTCAAAATTAAATTCTATACTCTCAACCCTAAAAATGCATTTTATAAATGGCAAACTCACTTGATCATAGAGTCCGACATTTTTAACCAAACACGGCAATGTGACCTGGCCGCCCGCGGTTCCTGTTATGTTGACGAGCCTCTGTTGTTGCGCTGCTAAGAACACAAAACACTTTATGAATTTTACATCTTAAAGAAAAAAAAATTAGTCGTCCTAGTCTGGTTCTCTCTTCCCAATCCCCATTTCTCTGAGGAATGGAGATATATAATTTTATGTTAAATCTTTTGTGTTTCTTTTATGATGACCCTATCGTGCCCAGAGTGGTCTTTATATCATGTTGTAAATTTTGAATTTTACTAGGGGGAGGTAAATGCAAAATTTACAACATGATAATTATCATGTTGTAAATTTTGCATTTACCCCCCCCCCCCCCCCCCCCCCCCCAGTAAATCGAAAATTTACAACATGATACCCAGTATTTAACATTCTTAAATTTTTTCTTCATGGCAATACTTGCTTTTTCATTCCTCAAAAAACAGACATGAATTTAATTAGTTCACGATGCAAAATCTTAATATATATAATACATAACAAAGGAGGTTTTTATCACCTATCTCTGTTTTGGACGGATTTTTCAACCTTTATAGTCATAACACCAAATTTTCTATTTTAAAAAAAATTGTGGGAAGACAATATGTTCTCACAAAGGACTCTTGTTTAAACTAAACACGTATGGTATAAAGAATAATATGTATTGTTGGTTAAAAGGTTACTTAGAGAATAGAACAAATGTTGTTTGTTTTTGCCTTCTTTAACGAAAAACAAGCTCAGTTGTCTGGCAGGAGAACTAAGGAACACAAAGAGTGATATACAAAAACCTGGTATCCTCGTCGGAATCCCTTTATGTCGGTGTTCCATAAGGCTCTGTATTAGGTCCAGTGTTGTTTTCAATTTATGTAAACGATTTAGCTGACAAGATGTCAAGCTTTTGTAGATTATTTGCTGATGATAACAGTTTACAGTATGCGTCTAATTTCGTCAAATCTATTGAAAGTTAACTGAATAATGATCTTTTTATTCTTTTATCTTTTGAAGAATGGTCTACGAAATGGTTACTAAAATCAAATCCCTCAAAAACTACCGTTGCAATTTTTAATACAAGAAAAAACAAAAAACTTCCAAAACTGCTTTTCAAAGATAGCCAGTTAGAATATATTCAAACTCAACATCTTGTGGTAACATTTTCACATAACTTAAGTTGGTCATCTTAAATTGAAATCTTACTGTCTAATGCATACTAAAGTTGGGTCTATTAAAAACTTAAATTCAAAATAAATCGAAAACCCCTTTCACTCATGTATACTGTGTACTTCATTTGTCCGCACCTAACTCGAGTAGACTTCAGTTGTATGGGGCGGTTGTCTATCGATTCTGAAAATTAGAGAAATTGAAGCACCACAGAAACCAGGCGTTAACCTCATGAGCCTTGTGGCTAAGAGAATCTTTAATTCATTTCAACTTAATAAGATAATTTACAATTGATAGACTAAACAATAATGATTTATTTATTTGACATTCGTGAAAAAAATTGGGGTATGAGTCAATTTTTAAGTTTTAGGTAACTTAGGTGATCTGTCTGATCTATTGCTATCTGTTTTCGTCCGTCGTCGTGCTTTGTGCGTCGTGCGTTAACATTTGAACATTTTCAGCTTCTTCTCTGCAACTGCTCAATCAATTTCAACCAGTTTTGGCATAAAACATTTACGGATGAAGGGGAATAAAATTGCGAATTTCATGGTCCCTGTCCCCGGCCCCCTGGGGCTTGAGAGGTGGGACCAAAACCACTCAAATAAATGCAATATTTAAAAATCTTCTTTACTCCTTGACATCAAGCAGTCAAACTGTTGACATGATTGTAATCAGCATAGATTATATGGTGAAAATACATTATTTTTTTGAAAATCTTCTTCTCTGCCCCTGGGCATTAAATAAACTATCCAGGTACATAGTTATGTCGAATAAGACTGCCTCTTCCAAAATTGTGAATTCATGGCCCCAGGGTCAGGGGTTCTGGTGCTAGAGCAGTGCTCTATTTATGTATATTGAAAATGCATAAATTCTTTAAAAATCTTCCCCTCTGCTCCTGGGTATTAAACCAGTGAACTATGTACATATTAGTTATAATGAGCAAGAATATCTTTTCCAAAATTGTGAATTTCATGGCCCAGAGTTGGGGGTTCTGGTGTAAGGGCGGGGCTCTATTGATTACATGTAGGCTGAAATATGAAAATGATATTTCTTTGAATATCTTCTTCTCTGCTCCTGGGTGTAAAAAAAACTAACCAGGTACACATAATGCACAAGAATGTCTCTTCCAAAATTGTGAATTTCGTGGCCCCTGGGTCGGGGATTCTGGTGTTAGGGCGGGGCTTTATTGATTATATAGTGAAAATGCATTAATTCTTTGAAAATCTTCTTCTCGGATAAACAAACCAAATACATTATTATGTTGAATAATGCTGCCTCTTCCAAAATTGTGAATTTCATGGCCCCAGGGTCAGGGGTTCTGGTGTAAGGGCGGGGATCTATTGATTCTACAGTGAAAATGCATAAATTCTTTAAATATCTTCTCCTCTGCTCCTGTGTATTATATCAATGAACTATGTACATAGTTATGATGAGGAAGAATGTCTCTTCAATATTTGTGAATTTCATGGCCCCTGGGTCAGGGGTTCTGGTGTTAGGGTGGGGCTCTTTTGATTATATGGTGAAAATGCATGAATTCTTTGAAAATCTTTTCCTTTTGGTCCTGGGTATTATGCCAATGATCTAAGTACATATTTATTCTGAAGAAAGGCACCTTTTCCAAAATGCTTTATTTCAGGGCCCCCGGGTCAGGGGTACGGGGGTTTACATAGTCTGAAAATAAATTAATGCTTTGAAATTTTTTTTTTTTTTTTTTTTTTTTTTGTATTAATCAACGATTAATGATTAAATAAAATTTATGATAATTTTTTTTAAAAACTTTGAAATATGTGGCCTCAGGGTAAGTGATTTCTGTGGGTTGGGTTGCACAATTAGTTATAAAGTGGAAATGCATTTTCTCTTTGTTACTATGATCTACCTCTGGGAATTAAGTAACCACTAAAAGCATGCTAAGTGTATAGTTATGATAAGCAATGGTGCCTCGTTCAAAATTGTGATTTTCATGGCCTTTGATTTAAAAACAAGAGGCCCATGGGCCTTATAGGTCACCTGAGCATCATGCAACAACTTTCTAGCGATTAAATTTGATTCATGTTTTAAGCCAGATGCTATGGCATTCACAATTTTGAAAGAGGCACCATTGATCATAATAATTATACACTTAGTAATTGCTTAGTTTTAATACCCATAGGTAGGGTAGGGGAACAAAAAAATGCATTTCAACTAATCAGTAATATTCAGCAATAATCAGTAGTGCCCCTACCACACATGAACCCCTGACCCTAGGTCCACACAATTTTTGAAAAGGCACCCTTGCTTATCAAAAATATTTGATTAATACCAAGGATCGAGCAGATTTCAAACAATTCATTCATTTTCAGTATATAAGTACAGCCCCCACCCTCTATGGTACCCCAGACCCTGGAGCCTTGAAATTCACAATTCTGGAAGATTAAGGCCCTTGCTCATCAAAACTTTATAGATAGTTAACTGCTTAATACTCAGGAGCAGAGAAGAAAATTTTCAAAGACTAAGTGTACTTCCACCACATAATCAATAGAGCCCCACCATTACACCAGAATCCCTGATCCTGGGGCCATAAAATTTACAATTTTGGAAGATTAGGGCTCTTGTTCATAATAATATGTACTTATTTAGTTTATTTGATACCTAGGAGCAGAGAAGAAGATTTTCAAAGAATTAATGCATTTTCGCTATATAATCAATAGAGCCCCGCTCTAATACCAGAACCCCTGACCCTGTGGCCATAAAATTCACAATTTTGGTAGAAGTACTCTTGCTCATCATAACTATGCACTTAGTTAGTTTATTTAATACCCAGGAGCAGAGAAGAAGATTTTCAAAGAATTAATGTATTTTCATTGCTGTAAAACTCAGGTGACCTACAAACGAACCAAATTCAAATATTGGAAAGTTGTTACATGATACTCAGGTGACCTATAAGGCCCGTGGGCCTACTGTTAAGTATACACTAAATTTGAAAATAGTTCCAATAAATGCTGAGATCGAGCGATCTTGCGTGATTTACAATCTTCACTTATCAGATAAAACAAAAAGGAAATTGAGAATTTTTCCAAGACATTTAACAAGATTTAGTGCCGCGTTTGAAAGAAAATGTAGCAGAGGTCTTGCTGTTCAAAAGTCTTTCAAGTTGGATTATGAGGTATTTTTTTCTTCAAACAAATTCCTTTGGATAAGCATTTATGTATTTAAACCACACATTTTTTGAAAATATAAAAATAATTCACAGAAATGCAATAATTGTATAGAGGCTTAGTCTATACCAGACAATATATCTTTAACAGAGTTTGACATTCTTGCAAGAGTATATTTATCTATCGTTTTGAACATTTTTATTAATGAAACCAATTGCTTAAAATAGATTTTCGAAAAAAAGAACTTCGTAAGATTATCTGTCCCATTTGCATCAATACGAATATGCTTCTAACATGGCAATCCTTCAAGGATTCCGCTATATCTTTACCAACACAAAACACCTGCTGCTAAGTTTTATTGTAGAGCGTGTTCTTAGATAAAAGACGCAAAACTCACTTGATTTTGTGAACTTTTTCACCTCCAAAAACCATCCAAGAAACGATTTTTTTATTGTTCAACGATGTATTAAGCGATAGGGAGAACTTGTTTCAAAGATAGATTGTTGTCATAGAAATATATTAATTTGGGAAATAGCTGTCTGCAATATTAAAGTGATTTATTTTTCCGTGTCTTCTTTTTAAATTTACATTTATAACACTCTTTAAAGCATGTGAAAGAACGTATTCTAGCCATGCTAGTGGTTGCCACATCAAATTGCATCTGACACAAATACTGACATAAACATTATATACGGAACACCAAGTGTGGAGAGAAAACATAAATCTTTATTACATATGATGGGGTTAGATTATCTTTTCACACCTAAGCGCTGGTTAAATAGTCAAACCATCTGTCAGCGGTAGATCTGTGTAAGTGTGCCAAAACAAGAAGACAAAGCCAAAACAAACCGTAAAATCTTAATTCAAAACACACAGAGTCTGCTATGTCTGTAAAGTTAATATAAACAGATCAACTGACTTCATACCAGATCACCATCTCAGCGTGTTCGTATCAGGGATGGGTTGACATTACTGAATTATAAGTTCTGAGTTCTTTATCCCTTGTCGAAATGTTATACAAAAAAATACATGTAGGTGCGTTCTTCAAAAATTTATCCCTATCAATAATTGAATTTTTTCTAAGTCAAAGGGGCATAACTCTGTCAAAAATGGCTCGATCGTATGTGTTACCAAAACAGAACTTGAACTAGATATTCTTATTTTAAATCTGTATAGTATACCAAATTTCATTTCAGTTTGTGCAACTGCTGCGAAGAAAATGAACGGAAACTGCGAATAATTGGAATTTTTCTAAGTCCAAGGGACATAACTTTGTCAAAAATGGCTTGATTGTACCCAAAAAAGAACTTGGCCTAGATATTCTTACGATGAATCTGTATACTAATTTTCATTTCAGTATGTGCAACCACTGCGAAGAAAATGAACAGAAGCTGCAAATAATTGGAAATTTTCTAAGTCCAAAGGGCTTAACTCTGTCAAAAATGGCTCGATCGTAACCAAAAAGAAAGAATAGCATTGTCCATGTTTTGCAGTTGGAAACCCAAGATATGTGTCAGATCAAAAAGTAAAATTGGAGGTGCATAATGGCTAGATATGTAATAAACATACTTTGGAAGTCTCATTAAATTCCATTCAGTGGTGCATGTACATGTATTAAAGGAGTTGCGGATATGAGAAGGGTGTCCCCAAAGCGTAACAGACGATGATACTGTTAGATTTTAGTTTCGCTATAAAGTTTAAAAGGATAATGGAACATAAAATCAATCATGTAACACAATGACTATTTATGATATCAAGGAAATCTCGAGCATCTTCCAACGACAGTAATGACATCAATCTATATACGTGATTTGAAATAAAGATATAATAAGCAGACATATGAAGTCCAAATCAAATTATTTTCCCTGTAATATAAGTATTATTCTAAAATTATTGATTGTTCATAAAGACATCGTTTCAATCAAAGTTAGTGTGCAATGTACTATATACAGAACAAATCGTATTTGACATAGACAATCACATAAAAATATATGAACATATCGAATTAGTGAACAGCATTTTGTTGCAGTACGCCGTGTGTACTTCTGACGGAAGGATCGTACAAATTCCACATACGTTAAAGCCCATTGATTTTCCTGTCGGTAATTAACTGTATTAATCTACTGCCTATTAATACGAGAGGATAAATACTGTATCGGTTCTCTTATGTTGCAATGCTAATTATACACACTATCAAAGAAAAAGAAGTTTATTAACATACAAAACTGGGAATAATAGAGCGATGACTAATAGAAAACCCATTCTGAAAACGCCCTCTACTGCGGGAAAAAGAAAGATGTATGTTGTTCGCTGTTGATTTTTCTTATTTGATAAAATGGATCATAAAAAAACGTTTTGAATGCTTATAATTCTTGTAACCTTGGAGACCAAATTATTTATAACATTTTGCAGATTTTAAAAACGAGATATACTAACTTTAAGATTGGGCTTCTGTTTTAAATGAAAACTAATAATTACAGACTGTAGTTCGTTTTAGAAGAAGTGGGTGTTGAAAAATGTCGGTTAGGAATTTTTTAAGACAGTCGGAATAAAGAGAAAATTGGACGTCTTGGTTATTCTATCAGATAAAAATTGTACATTTATTGTTTTCCTTTAGTTTTATGTCCATGTGGCATCTTATCAGTGAAGAATTCAGTTAATTTGTAAACTGTAATCATCGGAATGTTTTGTTTCAGGAGGACGGGCTTAACTTTAAAGGTATCAACATTTTTAGCGCATTTTGTGAAAGTCTGTCCATTTTCTTGTAACTAGTTATTTTGGTTTTTTTTTTACTTCTAAGCACGCAATTCGGGGAACAAATTGTATTCAAGAAATCGCGTCTAGAATTATTCTATTATATTAAGTCACAAAATTTTCGTACAGTCGGCTATTTAATCCGCCAGGAATTCCTCTTTTTGATACAATCTACACTTGAAGAGAAGCCCATGCACCGTCTTCTGAAATTCCGATATTATAAGACCCCATACAGAGATTTTAAAGCAAAGTGTGATGAATTCGTCTGTGTTAATATGTTTTTTTCTGTTTGAGGTCAATAGAGTTTGTGGGAATCATAAAAGAGGAACCACATTTACGCCCGTCGATACTCCGAAACATAAAAGTGCGAATTCTTGATCAGAAGCACGTGTAGATGCGCCATAGTAAGGGAAGCCTGTTATATCATACGAGAGGTAATCAGGTGCTATAATGGGATTATTGTCTCAATATCAGGGGCAAGATTATCTCTATCTCTTGTTGTCTATCGATTAACAGATGTAGGCCAATACCCAGATCTACGTCTAAATGTAATTTGAGCATCGACTCACATCCATAATTTGGTCATCATTTTAAAATTCAGGAAGTACGCTGAAGCCCAGTTGAAAACATATAAAGAACCTCTTATCTGGCTTGTCTTGAGCACCCAATAGAAAGCTTTCTTCTTTAACCCCCAGCCGTATGAGGAAGCCACATCCAATTACTTTTAACGTCCGTAAAGCAGAGCAAAATCCATTCAGAATTTTGAATTTTGCAAACTTTTATTATTATCTTTTTTTATGAAACAGTAGAACCAGTTCGGTTTATTTTTGTGTTGTTACATTACGTTATTGAAAAATTATGATGTTTGAGTTATATGAAGCCCAATTATAATGTTTAAATATAAATTACAGATAAATAAGAAGTAAAGTATAAACTTCTAACCAATAAATTCAACTATACTCACCAGCAGCAAGCAAAAGTCCAGCAAAATTAACAGCTGTTAAAACACAAAACATTGTTGAAACTTTCGCTTCCCTAAAAGTTAGATCTCTTTGAGCAGTTAATTTACAGTTCAAAACACAAGCAGGTCGCTTCCGTTAAAAGTATGAGAAATTGAAAAAAAAAGATGAAGTGAACAGAACGTTTCGGATGTTCGAATGGGGATAATCCAAACACAGCAAGATATTTACATGTTCCGTGGAGGAACACAGCTATTACCTAACATCGGCGGCTGATGCTTTGAGACCGGTGATAAAAGGAAGCCCTTCGAACTAATTTGCCAAAATATCGCCAATCCCAACAACGATACAGGCCAGAACGCTTAAGGACGATGTCAGCGTTAAGAGCTGTTTTCCTAAGCATTAATAGTCAAAAGTTTATCAATTACACTCAAAAATATTTCAGTCTACATGCGCTGGATTCCTAAATTCCGCGCCATTGATTAATGAACAGAGAAAATCGTGTCTATATTTTGATAATGCTAGTAGAAAGAGCAATCCTAGATTTATCAAACGAACAGAGCGCAAGTTGAAGGGATGCTATAATAAATGTTTGGTTAGTTTTTGCAATAGGTATAGCTTGTGTTTACTTGGAGGTAGATGAGAGAGTGAGTGTAAGTTCTGTGTAAATTTGTATGTTTTTGATGTTGTATTGCCATGAACTGGGAATATAGACAAAATAAATTAAATAAAAAGAATTAATTTTAAATAGAATTAAAAGTAGCTATAGGTATTTATTTGTTAACTACAATAGTTACATGTAGTGTGGCTTCATTGTCATCGGTATTTCATCACAGCCAGAAGAGTGTTGTCTTATATATAGATACGGAATCAAGTATATCAGTATATTTCTTTATCTCTATGCGTATATTATGCATCTGCAATGATTATAAAATGAAAGAAAAACATGACCTGTGTATAAATTTGATTTACATGGCCATAAGAAACGGGTAGTTTTGCAGATATATGGAACAAAATAGAAAACATGTAGCTACCATACACTTGTGTCCCCTCAATGATAACGTCTGATGATCTTTTTGTATTTTGAGTTTTGTTTTGTTGTTTTATATTTTTGGTTTTCCTTGTCAAGGAATTTTTTGTAGTCGATGGCGTTCAAGCTGAATGTTTATAGCTGTGAAACATCCCGCACGTGAAACTGCTTCCTACGGGCCTGTAAAGTACAAATAGAGATCCTTTTTTTAAAATCCCATTTACTGTGAGTAGAAATTAAGTGCATGAATTTTTGAATTTTTTCAGACCAATTGTTAAAAAAATCTACTTAGTGGGGAATGCTTCGTGAATAATAGTTTAAATATTTAGAATAAACCATATACTTGTTAAAATGGATATCAAGGCCACCAGTGTAAGAAAGATGTATATTAGTTAAAACGCCTAATGATATGAGTATATGTAAGAGTTATTCCTCTTTTTGCCGTTTTTAATTAAATAAGAAAATGCTTTCTTTGGTTGTTAGTACGGGAATTAATGCGGCAGCTATTGCAGAAAAAATACATAACCCGTGTTCAACAAAAGTTTTTCAAACACACATATGTATGGGAAAGAATCACCGTAAAATTCATTTCTTGGTATAGATTTTCCTTTCTATCTCAACTAGAGCAGAAGACACAGCTTTTGGCATAAAATGCAAAACTAAAAAAGAAAATTCACATGCATTGAAATATTAAATTGAAACTTATCTCTTCAATTATTTGATGCCTAGGTTAAAAGTTAGAACCAGTAAAGGTATGGTCGTAATCGGGAGGGGGAGGGGAGAAGATGGTAAAGGTCAGGTGGATTACTAGTATTTTAAATTTATGAACTTACTTCGAAACTTGTCAAACAGAGGGGACAATATCAATTTTGAGAGCTCAACTTCCCCTCTTGAAATCTGGAAATTAAGTTATCTCTGCTATGGCGTGTCTACAGTTGTGTGATTGGAATAATTTGGAATCTACACTATATACGCAAGGATGCTTCCATACAAGTTTCAGCGTTCTGACTCAGTAGTTCTTGAGAATATTTTTTCTATATAATGCAATGTAAAACTGACTGTGACCCCGCCCCGGGGGAGGGGGGGTTCATAATTTGAACAATTTAGAATCTATACTTCTCTAGGATGTTCCCACATACGTTTCAGCTTTTATGGTCCCGTGGTTCTTGTGAATATTTTTAAAGTTTTTTCCTATACATTTAAGGGGTCCGACTTTGGTTTTCATTGCTCAATATTTCGCGCATCATAGTAAAATTAAGCGTACTTACTGTTTTAAAGCAACTTTTTTCACCTGATTAATAAAATTAAACAAACTTAAGAAATGACAGGTTTAAAAATGTAATTACAATTTTATATAATTGATTTTTTAACCAGTTTTGCAATTGATACTGTAGTTAGGTTGACGTCGTTATAGTGTGTTTTTGACGTTTTGATAAACTGAGCTCTTAAGAAATGGGTGATAAAAATATGTTATTAAAGAAAAAGTAATAAACATACACGCTCTTGAAATTTAAAACATAGAAATTTAAGAATATTTCCAATATTTTATTATGTTTTCATATCAATCTCTTGTGCCTGTTATAATTTGTAGTACTCTATAAAAACAGAAATATTCGTTAATTTTTTGCATTTTGAGATGCCACCTCTGGTAACAAGACGGTAGAATTTTGTGTTTCTTACATATAATATACAATATAGTATTACTCATCATCTATTATAGTTTTAACAAAAAGTCGATTGTAGTATTTGTATAATATGCTTTAAAGTGCTAAAAAATGACACTTTCTTATATAATCCAATAGTAAACGTATCTGTGTTTTGCGACGGTCCCTTAAGAATACCTGGATGGTAGATTTTCCCCAAACTTGGCATGTACACTGAAGCTAATGTAAGTTATATATGGTATAAAAATGAAAAGTTTCGCTATCGTAGTTTTCACACAATAAAACCCCAGTCGGCCCCCTATTCTCTACTGAGGCCCTACCATACCCCTGGAGGACAGGATTTGAACAACTTAGAATTAACACTAACCTGGGATACTTTAATGTAAGTTTCAGCATTTCTAACTCAGTGGTCCTAACAAAAAATCTTGATGAACTCACCATATTTTTGTCTTTTCTTGATCTCACCTTGCAAGGGGGCTTTCATTTGAAAAATTATAACTCCCCTTTACCCAAAGATTCTTTATATCAGTTTTGGTTAAAATTGGCCCAATGTAATGTGAAAGGTTTACAGACGAATGTATGACGTACAATGGGTGATCAGAAAAGCTCACTTTCAGAGCTTTGAGCTCAGGTGAGCCAATAAAAGCATGAATAAAACAAACTTATGATAATCTTGGGACGAGAATTACGTAGCACTAAAGTCTAGGTATTACAGTGTAAGTTTAGGAAACCTTTGAGAAACTTTCTTGAGGAGGGATTTTTAACATAAGTCTTGTAATAGTATTTAACAAGAGGCCCCGGGGCCACATCGCTCGCCTGAGCAACTGGCTAGGTAAAAGCAAGTCAGTTCAGTATTGAAAAGTTTAAATATAAAAGTGGGTTCAAGGGGGGGGGGGGGGTATTTGAACAAACTTAAGTCTTTACTAAGTCAGCTCCACCCCTGGCTAGCAGTTTGCTGAGAAAGAGTAAGCAAAAATATAAAAGTCTTCTCTGTCAGGTATAGTCTCTCCGCAGTTAGACCTATGTGGCCCAGATATGGGATCCTCCGCGAAGTAGCAGGTGGACATTGGGTACCT
Organism: Saccostrea cuccullata; assembly: GCF_032062105.1. NCBI lineage: Eukaryota > Metazoa > Mollusca > Bivalvia > Ostreida > Ostreidae > Saccostrea > Saccostrea cuccullata. Next base: position 5,472 of record NW_026932334.1, on the reverse strand, counting down.
TACGGACCCAAGCAGAACCACAGGGTCTTGGAAGAAAATAGGCCCCTAAATACACGGTATGCATTGCCCAACGGCGTTTGGATATGCCCTGATACCTGCAAACCTACTTCCCAGCTATGGGTTAAATAGTACCACTGCCTTGTGGATGGCTTGGGAAAATCAAAGCTACGGAAGAAAATCCAGACAGAAAATGTAAGTGAGGAAACTCGAATAAAAACCGGGAGAGAATGGCTTCATGAGCTGTGGCAGGCAACCATTATAGAGGAATGTATCCTGGATTACAAATCCCTGGTCCACCAGGTTAATGGTTGAGCAAGGGGGTACTCCCCACTTCTCGTGAAAACTGCATAATTACAGATACGAGGATTAGGAGTACATATGTATTTTATCCTTTCTCGAAGCATCTGAATAGCAACCTGCGTACATGAATGCAACCAGTGAAAGCCAACAGGAAACTGGTGGCATGAAGAGTATACTGAGTATTGAGCACGAGAACCAAACTTAAGATCGGATTTTGGAATGTCCGTACCATGTACGAGGCAGGAAAGCAGGCTCAAGTAGTCAGAGAGATGAAGAACAACAAACTACACATACTAGGAGTAAGTGAATGCATATGGGCAGGGTTTTGAAAGAGCATGACAAACTATGGTGAAGCAATTACCGGTATTTACTCTGGAAGGAAAGATGGTAGACATCACGAGAGACTAGCAATTATTCTGAGTAAACAGCAGCAAAGTCCCTGGTAGAGTACCATCCTGTAAGTGAGACATCACGAGGGAGTAGCAATTATTCTGAGTAAAGCAGAAGCAAAGTCCCTGGTAGAGTACCATCCTGTAATTGAGGGAATGATAAGAGCAAGACTCGACACAAAGACTATTAAAACATCTATCATACAAGTCTACGCACCAACAAATGAGGCAGAAGATGAAGCTATGATGCACTGCAAGCTGAACCCGAAAAGATTCCAAAACATGATTTAATCATTATCATGGGAGATTTCAATGCAAAAGTAGGCCAAAACAATACCCGATATGAAAGAGCCATGGGAAAATCTGGATGTGGTACCATTAATGAGAATGGTGAACATCTGACAGAGTTTTGTGGTAACAATAAATTGGTTATAGGTGGAACGTTATTCCCACACAAAGAAATACACAAGCTGACATGGGTATCACCCGGAGGAAGAGACAAAAATCAAATAGACCATGTTATAAATGGTAGATGGAGACGATCTCTTCAGGATTTGAGAGTGAGACGAGGTGCAGATGTAGGTAGCGATCACCATATTGTAACTGCAGATTTTTTAAATTAAAAGCTGATGAAAACTGTATCTAAATACAGCTGGAAAAGATTTGATATTGGCAAACTAAGTGACATCAAAATCAAGCAAAATTTTAGACTGGAGCTGAAAAACAGATTCCGTATCTTGCAAGATAGTGATAGAGATGAAAAACAGATAGAGGAACACTGGCAAAAAGTAAAAGATACTTTTAACAATGCAAGAAAGTTATTGGTTTAAGAAAAAAGGTACATAGAGAATGGATTACACCAGAACATGGAAACTCATTGACGGCAGAAAAGAACTAAAGAAGAGGTTGTGTAACATACATTCAGAAAGAATCAAAGAGAAATTTTAAAAGAGATCAATACTCAGTCAGTAACAAAATAATAAAGAAGGCCACAAAGAGGGACCGTAAGCACTTCATTGAAAATATGGCAAAAGAAGCTGAAAAAGCAGCGTCAGAACAGAAAATGGGCGATGTTTATCAGATCACCAAGAAGCTACGTGGACAAAAAGAAATGCATGTATGCCAGAAAGAGACAAGCAGGACACGATGATTATATCTGAGAAAGAGCAAGAACAAAGATGGAAGGAGAGTATTGAAGAGATACTGAACCACCCAGATCCAAGCAACAGAGCAGAAATACCCGAAGCAAGCATTGACTTGAAGTCAACACAGACGAACCATCAAAATTAGAAATAGTTACAGCAATCAAGAGTTTAAAGAACAATAAAGCACCTGGGAATGACATCTTACCAGCTGAAATATTCAAAGCAGACCCTATCCTTGCAGCAGATATTCTTCATCCTCTTTTCTTCAAGATATGGAAGCACAACATGATACCAGCAACATGGTCTGATGGTACCTAGCATCATCAAACTACCAAAAAAGAGATCTAACAAATTGTAACAACTGGAGAGGTACATGTATTACTTTACTCTCTATACCAAGCAATATCTTTAGTAAAATAATTATATGCAGAATTAAGACAGCACTGGACAGGAAAACAGTTAAGGAAACAACAGGCAGGCTTCAGAAAATGAAAGAGCTGCTGTGATCAAGTGTTTTTTTAAGAAACATAAAAGAACAATGCACAGAATGGCAAAGACAACTTATCATAAACTTCATTGACTTTGAAAAAGCTTTTGATGGCATTCACAGAGATAGTTTGTGGAAAATTCTGAGGCACTACGGTATTCAATCTAAACTAGTTGACATAATAAAAGCATTCTATGCAGAATTTAAATGCTTTATTAGTTCTTCAAACACAAGCTTTCTTGTAAAATCAGGAGTGAGACAAGGATGTGTTATGTCAGCTCTATTGTTCATCATAGCAGTAGACTGGGTAATGAGATCAACCCTTAGTGACGAAAACATGGGCATCAGTTGGACTCTTTTCAGCAAGCAAGAAAAACTTAGATTATGCAGATGACCTGGCTTTATTATCTCATCTGGAAGCATCTCAAATGCAAAGAAAAACAGATTAGATATGTGAAGTACAGTATATGAAAGTCTTAGCCCTGACCCTTCAAAAGTTATGTTCAAGGTTTTTTTCAAAAAGTAGATCAAACTCCAAGGTCAAGGTCAAAGGGTCAACATCCTTGTTATCCAATGAAAGGTCTTGTAACAAGAATAAAATACTGAGTATTCATACTTCACACATGTAATCCTTGTGACACGACCTTTCTTTTGAAACCAACAACGTTAATTCAAATGTTATGACCAAGGTTTAAGTTTTGTAAAAAGTTGGTGAAATTCGAAGGCCAAGTTCAGAAGGTGACGAGGTCAAAGAGGTAGAGCCACTTTGGGCCATATTTGGCCCTGAGAATTTCTGAAAAATAAAAACCGATCAGTTTAGGTTGCAAATGCAGTATACATCACTTGAAGTGTTGGTGACCACGTATCTATTTATTGTGACGTAATTACCCATCTAGTCAATGCATTGTGACGTCATTAAATGCGTCAATTTCCTCATATCCTGTAAATTCCTTTGAAAATTACCTAAAGTTGAAGCTCATTTTCAATATTTCATATAGAGCACAACCTCTGATCCAAAATATGCAAATGCATAATAAAAGCTCTATTTCTGAAGATCAAAAATATGTTTTATATTTTGGATCGTGGGCTGTGCTCATATTTGAATTCTTTGCTGAAGGTAGTCAAATACTCATGTTTTCTGCAAATTTCAAGAACATTGCAATTTCTCAAACCTGTTTTCCAATATCTGGGTTCTCAAATTGAAATTTTATCATCCGCTTTCCCATTTCATATATCAAAAGAAAGTAGACACTTGGTACTCTCATTTCCTATAATAAAATTTCTTTTTTGAGAATCCAGATATTGGATAGTTAATTAATTGATATAAGTACAGGGCCATTTTATGCATAAGATGGCTCTTGCTCTCTGGTGATAACCTAAGAAAGGCCTTGTCACAAGAAATACAGCTGTGAAATAAGAAAGTCATATTCCCACCAAATCAAAAGTTTTGAGCAAAGTTAAAGTTTTTGTGGACAAACAGACAGGCAGACGGACAAGGCAAAAACTATATATCCTCGAATCTTTGATTACGGGGGACTTAAAAACTTCCACTAGACCAATTTCATTATTACATTACTAGTGATAATAATGAAGATGATAGACCCTTATTAGATAGTCTCAAAACACGATTATGTAAAGAACTATATACAGTATATTGCATATCTTTGTCCCCCACAAAAGCAAAATTTTGAAAAATGCTTGAAATGTGCTGAATTCTATAAATTGTATGAGAAATATAAATTAACAGAACAGATTTAATTATAGTTTCAAAGTAGTTTATTGACAGGTTTTGTTTTTATGACGTCACAAACTAGTCCGATTTTATATCATTTTTTAGAAAGAGGGCAAAATCACAGGCACCTGGCGTTACTTATTTTTCTTTTAATAAAAAACATATACACATACCGAATATTCGGTATGTGTATATGTTTTTTATTAAAAGAAAAATAAGTAACGCCAGGTGCCTGTGGGCAAAATGGACAAAATTTCATCAATTTTAGCTTTAAAACTTATAGAGCGCAAGTTTGCTCAGGAACAATATTTACATATTTCATTGATAATATCATTCTACACATATCAAAATATTAAGCCTGATCAGACCTGCGCTCGGTGACTTTTACTCAAAATATCGACGTAATATATACATTTTTCTGTAGAAATCATGGAAATTTCAAATTTAGGTTATTTTCGTGACGTCACTTCAAACATGTGACGTCATTGCTTATGAAAATATTCAGTGCTTTGAAGTCAGTATATATCCACCTGTTCCAGAACAGAATTAAATATTTTTCCGTCAAAATTTGTTTTGGGGGGCAAATATTGGTTATTACCGAATAAAGTTCTTTCAGACGTTAATGATGTAACGTTAAGAATATCACGCCTCATACTGAAGGTTAACCTTGGATTTCAGTATGAGGCGTGATGTTCTCAAAGTTACATCATTAACGTCTGAAACTTACAGCTTTCATTCACTGTTGAAATATACACTGGATAGAAATTCGGGCGAATGTCAACGAGTGTAGCAAATATCCAATAACAGCGTCTCGTACGGCAAAGAGGTAGGGCTTAAGTCGACTCATCGTTGTCAAAAACAATTTAAAGTTCCTGATTTTATTATTTCTTATCAAAGTTTTTTGACAGTGACATTTGATTGCAAATGTTTCAGATGCAGCAGATGACCATATCCTTAGGCCTGGAATGGTTTACTGTTTCTAGTGACAGATATCCGTATAAAGTAAAGGGGACAAAAATTGCACATTTATTCAAATGACTCACTGAACTGTTCAAATTACACTACGAATCTGCTCATTTTTAATGAATTAAATGAAAAGAAATGTAGGAGATGCGAGCGCCGTCGTGTCTATAAGATTAAAGATGATTTGGTCCACGAACGGTAAACAAAACATGAAGTCCCTCAACATATATTTAATAAGAATGTTTCCCCTCGGACATTAAATGTAAAATTGTAAATCCGCTTTTTCGTGTGCATTGACTTTAACTTTTAAAAAAGGTCCTATTCATTTGGATCCTCAAATGCATTATCATGATTATGTGCATAACAGATTAAATCTGATTGAAGTTTTTAGTCCTACTGATTCAAAATAAATTATTTGAGAGTAGCGATTAGACTTTAAGTTTGTATGTAAATATT
>NW_026932333.1:0-50625 GCF_032062105.1 Saccostrea cuccullata | reverse complement strand
GATTCCTTATTTTTGCGAGTACTTTTTATCGCGAACTGGCTCTTTAACGTCAAATCGCGAGAATTATACAGAATTGAAATAGATTTCAGCAACATAAAAATAAAAGCGAGTAAATTTTTTTCGCGAGGGATGCTTCTCGCGAAAATACGCGGAAATTAATCCCTCGCATATAATTAGGAATCTACGGTACATTGAAAATTACCTTGTAGTTATGTGTTGTTTCATAAAAATTCTATGAACATATTTCTCATATATACACTGTACAATTATAACTCTTTGTTTACTTACAGTGTATGTAAACTTAACAAACTGTCAAAGGCATTATCTTCCAAAGTGGTAATTTGATTATCCCACAGATACCTGGAAAGTGTTCAGTCAAATTATCGTCAACAGTATTTTACTTTATTAATATGAGTGAAATTATTGTACTCGGCTATGTTAAGGAAGGTCAGAGTTCACATTCCATGTACATCGTATTGGAAGTTTAATTGTGACGTCATTGAAATTTAACAAGCAACAAAAATTAATTAACAACATGATCATACGTAAATAACAACTTGAATTTATTTATTTTATCAATTATTCATAAAATCTTGTAAAATTGCAATACTTGATAGCGATACAGTCGAGTAATAGAAAAAGCCTTTTGTCAAATATGACGTCATCAGCCTTGACATGACGCAGCACTAGTGATCCAGAGGAGTAGATTCCCTGGTTTAATAATTACAAGAATGCTTAAATAAATATGATACCATTACTAATTTTTAGACCTAATCATTAAAACTAAAAGAAAATAATTTATTAAATACAATGTGTATAGAATATGAATTTATCTAGTAGCATTAAAGCTACACAGGGACAAGGAATGTAGAGAATACGCTAGAGGGATCAGCGTATTCGTGTTATACATTAAAAGTGCAAGAGCATAGATTATTTTGTTTGAGCTGAAATATGAAATATTTAATGCTTAAATAGTGTATATTTTGAAAAGTGCTGGGAACTTATCCTGGTCTGCATTACACGATTTTTATTCATAACAGAATTTAAGCGAAGTGGAAATTTTTAGCTATTATAAGCATTTTCGGCAAAATTTTAAGTACTTCGCAAACAGCACTGACTAGCTCCCAGCACTTTTTGGGTAGAGGATATAAACCTCTTTTAATGTGTATCAATTTCTTTCTTTAAAAACAAGCGTATGCCCTTGCACTATCCCCATTTCCTACATTCAGCTTAATTCTATTTTTATACAAGTCACGTGGCAAACAGCTGATACGTGCGATATAACTGGTAATAATTACGGCCCAGTCCTATCCATTATTGATAGCTATATTACATTTTCTACAAGTATTCAGTTGCTTTGTTAATATTTTTTTAAAAGAAGTAATACATATTAAAACGGTGCAAAGTTTACATTTTCCATATTGGTCCTTAACATAGCTGAGTAATCCATTATAATTAAGCTTCAATATCTACTGGGGTGATGAATTATAACTTTTCTTTCTTTTTTATTTTTATTTATTTACTCACTATATTATTAATTCGTTTTTAGCAAAATTGTTTTATTAAAAAAACATATCTCTAAAGAAAATTCGTCACCAACAGAAACCATCATATCAGCATAATGCATAATTATTATAACATTAACTTGATTTGAAGAACCTGATCACGTCTCCTTGACAATCAGTGACAATCAAAGACGATTTTTACTTGTACTGTAAAAAAGATTCGTACATGCATGTTAAGTGAAATAATCTGCTAAAAACCATTACCGAGCATTTCCCTTATTTTTCATACCTGCAATTATTTGCTGTTAGGATCAAAGTATCACATTATTCGTAGATGTTTGTGCAGATATTAAACAAGACTGCTTATTCTTTCACCTAGACCTTGTAAGTTGAAATCATAAAATTTTCATGTCGCACGCGTGATGCAGTGGTTAGAGCGTCTGCTCTTCAGTCGAGAGGTAAGGAGTTGATCCCTACGTTGCGGGTTCGAACCCACGGCAAGACGTGGAGACTGGTCCCTCGGGTAAGAGAGAATAAGCCGAGGTACCTTGTCACAGTAGAAGATCCCTCATTGCTCGATGGTCCTGAGTACCGGGAATAGATATATGTTTGCAACCCCCCACTAGCAAGGGATGGCGTCTCCATATGAGTAAAAAAATGCTCGAGAGGGAAGTTGAACACAACAAACAAAAAGCATAACATTTTCTTCCTTTGGAAGTTCATTTTGCAAGTTAAGTCTGCTTTACTCCGCATACCTCAGGCGGTCATATTTCCGAGATACAGTCAATAAGCTATAATTATTATTTTTGAAGAGTCGTCATCATGGAATAACACATCAAACAATCAGATATTCTTCATTGGTTTTTTGTGGCATTCAGTTGTTTGTTTCCGTTAAGTCGGTAATGCTTCAGTTATTGCAATTAACACCCACTACTGACTTTGGGTACTTAAATTTGTGCAAATTATTAAATCCAGAGCAAGAAATAAAACAACAATTGCTTTTCATATCATACTTGCTAAAATATTGTACAAAGATTATTTTTTCTGAATCTAAAATAATAGATAAAATGAAATCTGAAAATGAAATGAATTGTAATCATGAACAGAAGTCCAACTTACAAACGTTTAACTGAGAACAGAGTAAATATGAACCTCTAAAAACTATAGGTAATTGATCGATGTGACAGAGAGAAGTCTCATACTGATACTGAATACGAGGTCGTTCAAATCATTTAAGAAATGCAATATACATATGTATCTGACAACTAGAATAAAGTTGAACTTATCCGCCAAAGATTTTTTTACGTGTCCAATATGTAGTCCATACACATGACTGACATGCATTTAATTTTACACCAGCATATGAAATCAACTTACATTGAATTTTAATCTTTTTTCATTCAAAGTGAAAGCTCAGTGTTGAAATCTCAACTCTTTTATTATGTAAACAGACTGGTAACTGAAACATATATTTTTCTCATTTATTTCAAACAAGAGAAGGTTCTAAAATACAAAACCTGTATGCATTCCTCATTGGAAATAACTTCAATTTATCAAACTGTAAATTCTCCATCTATGTTTAAGTTATTCATGTGTCAAAATATTCATGCAGAGTGATAAATGTATAAAACGCTTTGTTTTGATTCGAGGAAATACGCATTGACATCGTTGCCAGTGGTAGATCTAAGTGCTTGGGATTGGATATAAGATATTCGTGCATTCGGATCATTTCAGTTAACAATTATATAGTTTTATGATCCTGGGTTCAACAGAATTCATTGAAATTGTGTCTTCATAACAGTTCGGCAAACAGGAGGATATAACTCAACTAGGGTAGGGGAAAAATCTACCACACTTTTAGAATTTGTTCATGTTTGATAAGGGAACTTTTGGAAACGGATCGAAATTATTTTTCTAAAAAGGAAAACAATACAGTACTTATTTATATAGCTAATTTTTAATTTCAAGATAGGCTCGTGATCTGGTAATGCAAATGTTACATAGCTAACTGTAACCATAAAAAGATAAAGACTATGTTGGACTAATATTGATTACAGATACGAGTTTCATATAAAATCAAAGAAATTAAAGAAATATCTTTCTTTTCTTCCTTTTTTATACAGGGATGGAATCAAAAGCCCAATTTTTCAAGGATACAAATGGTATTTCTAAGGAAACCACATAAAGTATCTAATCCCATTTTCTTTTAATTACGTCTGGATCGATTCGTTCGTCATTTTAACGCTTTACTATAAACTTCAAATTTGATGTCAAGTTAAAAAACGTTTAATTGAAATCGCAAGAGTTATATCCCCCAGTGTGTTGTACGTCTTTAACTTTTTGCTAGCGCCCTCAAGCGCTAGCAACTACGTTTGTCCAAATTCCTTGAATACGCATGCTCGGCTTCACCGTCGTGCATTCTGGGAAAACTGGGAAAACTACTATAGATAGACCCTACTATATCAATATCGTTTTATCGTGTATTGTGTAGAGCACAGCCAAACATCTAGACTCTAATTTCTGATTGGCCAATTTGGCCAATCTTACAAATTCCAGAAACAAGTATTAACACTAAAAATAACGAATAAATCCATTATTTGTATATCAAAAAATTTTGATGTGTATGGCATTTAACCTAACAGGACCCAAAGGACCAAGCGACTTTACATCTTCACATTGCGAACTCTCTGGATTTCTTTACACAACATACACTTTGAGTTATTTTCTATTTATACAAAATCTAATGCGTGAAAAGAAGAAAACACTTGCTGTGGCCTTCAACTTGACATTTAGATATATCGACGACGTATTGTCAATTAATAATGGTAATTTTCATTCCTAAGTCGATACGATATATCCTGGTGAGCTTGAGATAAAAGATACCACAGAGTCCGACACTTCTGTTTCATACTTGGATTACTTGAAAAAGACGCTAATGGTAATCTAACAACCAAACTATATGATAAACGTGATGACTTTAACTTTTCTATCATCAAGTTCCCTTAGTACTGCAGCAATATACCTTCATCACCTGCAAACGGAGTATATATATCTTAGTTGATTCGATACGTAAGAGCATGCTCTACGTATGAACAAATTCTAAAACGAGGTTAATTATTGACAGGCAAGTTGATGAAACATGAATATCAGCAGTCTCGTTTAAAGTCATCATTTCGTAAGTTCTATAGTGGATACAATGGCCTTGTCAGCAAATACAATTTATCATAAAGTCAAATGCTGACAGTTTTTTTCATACCAATCGTTATTCCATTATTTATACACTGAATTGACGACGGATTTTTTCCGTTATTTCCTGATCATGAAAAGGAGCACACGGCGGGTGTGACCGTCGGCAGGGGATGCTCACTCCTCCATGGCACCTGATCCCACCTCTGATGTTTCGGGGGTCCGTGTTTGCTCTGCTCTTTTTTTGTATTGTTTTATGGACTATGAGACTGAATACTGTTCGTTATCTCCATATCCTTCTTTTAACTCCCCTGTATTTTCTTTGCTACATTGCCAAGAAATTCTATTCTTAAACCAGCTCATACAATGCCTCAATCAGCATCTTCTCCTTATTATATAGAGCCCCCCCTTCTTCTCCAGTAAAGGTCATAAATGTTCCGTTGTGCCAAAGCTCCAATAGGACAACACAACCCCTTCACCCCCCTTCTTCTTTACTTATGTGTCTATAAAATACACTTCACAAAACAATTATAACTTTATCACTCTCCATCCTCGATTAAAATTAAAGAATTCAGCAAAATAAATCACTTGATCACGGATCCTACTTTCTATGTTTCAAAATTGCTACGGTGCTAGCTCATCTATCTTTTTTAACAGATAAACTTGTTAAGGTATATGCCACTCGTCACCTTTTTAGACAAGTTCAGTCAGAACCTTTAACTTCAAAACTATTGATTACAATTCAGTTTTTGCAAGATATTTAAATTAAAAATGCAATTTTTTCTACATTCAATTAAAAATCAGAATGGTTTCCTAACAAATCAACCAAAATGAAATTGCAGAACTAATCGATGATATGAGGGACAGAATATCGCCAAGATTTGACATTAAGAAGAGTATAAATCTAATAAACGATGATAACTTTTGTCTAACAGGTCTTCCAAATATGATCAGATTGATCTGGGGGCCGTTCACAGGCACCTGTTTCGTATACGGGCACCCCTACTATTTTTTAATGTAGTAAAAATAAGTAGGGGTCTCCCGTATACGAAACAAGTGCCTGTGGGGCCGTAGCGGAAAGCATGCTATTAAGATTTCAAATAACTTAAAGCAGGGTCACAAGTCTAAGATAATTGAAATTTTTCTTTATCAAGAAGGATATGGAGATAACGAATAGTATTCAATCTCAAAGTCCATAAAACAATACAAAATAAGAGCAGAGCAAACACGGACCCCCGAAACATCAGAGGTGGAATCAGGTGCCCTGGAGGAGTGAGCATCCCCTGGCGACTGGTCACACCCGCCGTGTGCTCCTTGTCATTAAACATGAAATTTTTTAGTGACCTTGAAAGGTCAGTTTTTAATATTAAAAAAAAAACATAAATATAAAAAAAAGAACTTGAAATTAAATTAGATTTGCAAGCTTATGCATATTAAATTGTAAGATTCTATTCAGTTAACAAATTCATTGGTCCTCGCTTTTCATCTTTTTTCAAGACTTTGATCGAATTTGATTATTTATCCCGTAATAACAGACTCTCAATATTTTAGTTTTACATACTCGTACTTACAGTGTCTTTAAATTTGACAAACCATGGAAAGTGTTATCTTCCAGTGTGGTTATTTTATTCAGTTGAATATTCCTGGAAATGTTCCATCAAATGAATGTTAATGATTTATTTACTGGAGATCAAATTAATGCTTTAAACAGATAAACAATTAATTTACAATATAATTACTCAACAACCTTTTGGTTTCAATTTATTCAAAATATGATTTTTTGTTGTTGTTGTTTTGAAGCGGATGATGGAATGCGACGTTTAGTAAGGCTTCGTTATGTGTGTTAGCGCTACCCATACGTTGTAAAAGTAACATCCTTTTGATACACCATGCTTCATAATATCCGCAATTATTTAAATTTCCGAATGAACTATTCTTTATGAATTATTCTTAATACAAAAATACCAAATTATTTGTTAAATATTCAATATTTTAATTTGTTCCGTTTTCATAATTGAACATTTATTCACGAAAATGTATATCAAAAGCGAAAAATCAAGATTTTAATAGATCTGCCGTAAATGACGTGCATTTTATCGTTCAACTAACATCACACGTTTGAAGAAATATGTAACTCTGACCACAATTCCAGTGGTAGTGCAAGAGTCTTTAACTGGTCATTTAAAAAATTCGGAGAATGGGTTCATAAAATATTAAACGTTGAATGAAAGCTAATGAGTTTGTTTTGAGTTTCCATTGAAAAAATCACATTGTAATTTTGCATTACGTTATATCTCAGAAAATCACGTCAGAGTCTCGCGTGTTTTGTGTACTGACAATAAAAATCAAAGTACTCAGAAGTGCAGAGAGCCGGGCTCATTTAAAGAGTAGAATGAATTTCTTACATGGATCACGTTTATGTTCTGATGATAAAAATATTCTAAAACTATCAATATAAATGATAAGACACTGACAGTGAGTTTTTCAGTCCTAATACCACGGTCCGATTTTGTCAGAATCAGAATTAATCTGGTACCGCAGCTGAATGTAAACAAACAGGCCAGTCTGGTTCTCTCTCCTGCTTTACCTCGTATGTGTAAAGAATTACGATAACACTGATTATCAAAAATTCTTACGATAATGATCTATGTTCTTTGACTTAGGACTGAAGTTTTCAAAGTCATTACTACTAATGTTTAATTATATAGATAAAACTTCGTTTTATTTCTGTTTCTTTATTTAGCGTTTGTATCTTCTCAAAAGCGGTTGAGAGTAAGAACTATATTTTTGCACGTAACTTTAAATGGCGACTATGGGGTTGACTTCCTGCCTTGAACAGGATGACATAAGCCGGCAATTGCTCTTTGAACAATAGGCCCGGCTAAAAATGACGTACCGATATCGGCAAGTTCAGGAAGTTGAATTTAAAAATCAACAGTTGTTCATTACTTGGATTTACGCCAACGGTTACAATTGCCAGATGGGATAATGTTTATACATTATAGACTACAGTCTATTATATGGGATTTTAAAAAATGTGACCAAATGACCGTAATGGCTACATGATGACCAGCATAATACAGTATACTCTAGCTTTATGCATTTAATTTGCATTGCCAAATGTCCCTCAATATGTCACCATGGCCATTTACAATATTACTATATAAGCCTTGTTAACCTGTCATAATACAAAAAAATATAACACTTTTTCTCATTTTTTTTTTCTCAAGTTAAATAGAAATTTAACTCTAATTACTGCAATGTAAACATATCAGTCAGTCAAATTTGCTAACGGACCACCGACCTAAGTTCCTAAATAAAAGAAAACAACTAAATGCACAATATACACAAACTCATTCAGAGGGAAAATAACCCTTGATTAGAAGCATTCACCAGTGGTTAACAGGAAAAAAAGGTTTCAATGGTTGTCAGTTAAGGTATGTCAATCGTCAGCTTTTCGGAAAAGCTCACGCAAAACCTCTTACTTTAAAACTATTCATTAAAATACAAATTTTATAATATGGTTTAATTCAACAATATTAATGTTTTAACATTCAACGAAAAAAAACTTCTCAAAAAGCTACAAAGAAGTAAGTTTTATGAGGGATTATTTCTTCTGGTGGAAGGATATATTGTAAATAATTCTGCGAATCAGCGCATTTTTTGAATTGAATATCCTGGAACTTTAGCCTCACCTTTTTTCCGTTCTGATATTGCAAGGAATATACGATATACGTCTTAATTTATATTTTTAGAACAAGTTTTACAACTTCCTTCATAAAACTTTGCCAAAAAATGAAAACATGTCAAATAAGTGAAGATAAAATTTACTTCATTTTTCGCCCGAAATCACATTCTTTGATCAATATTTCAAACTTAACATCACTGAGTCCAACTTTTTCTTTCATTATTCTAAGGTACTCGATACTTGTGACTGATCAGCACTAAAGTTGTAAAAAGTTTGATTTAAGGTAGAACCTATGTCGGAAAAGTCTTTGTCATAAGATTTTCAAACTTTTCAAAATGAAAAATTAGTACTTGCTTACATGTATCAATCAGTTAAAAGCTAATGATATGTTTCCTTGTTTTTAAATCTAGTACAGGCTGTGAAACTTGGTATGGTTATTACATATTGCATTCAAACATCATCGTTTATAGACTTTACTAACTGAACAATATTAAACAATATTTTCTCAAGAATAATGTCTTTTTTATTCAATTGACATAAAAGATAAGTCCACCATAAAAAAAAAAAAGAAATAGTCAAATGAACTTTATTTTTTTAGTCAATTTTGCACCCTACATTTGTAAATATGTTTTAGAAGTTTTTGTCACAATGTTTTCAATCTTTAATATGATGAAGAACATACCTAAATAATTACAAAAAGTGATTAGAATATATACCTTTCCCCTATAACTAATGAGAGATAGGCTATTTACCGATACTTATATTCTTGACCTTTTTGCACTTACACGGGATTTAATAATGATATGACTGTTTGGGGTTACTTTCAGATTAAATATTTATCAGAAATTGTACCTTTAATTTAAAAGATCATATTTAATAGAAAATTGTAATAAAACACCAAGAATATAAATAAGCAACACATAATTGTGAAAAGGAATGCACATCATTTCATTATAGATATCACAATAATGTACACACGATCACACGATCTACAACACGTACATCTTTGGCACATTTCATCAAGATATAACACTATTTAGCTGGCAACTAAAAATTTCTTACGATTTTTGCATGCCTTCAAAATGGTTACATACCATTCAAATTATTACGAAAGTTGTATACATTGTAATTTCATTACACTAGATAGTCTTGGGTTTGTCAACTTCAGGTCTAGATCTAGTAAATGAAAGGTACCTACAGGTTTTCTCTTAATCCAGAAATATATTGCCATTAAGCCTTATAAACCAAAAAATATATGAAGTGAATTAAGATTATTTTGGCGTGATTGAATTCTGTGAGTTTCAAAATACAGTATTTTCTACCATTTCTATTGAAGTTTTCACGTACGGGAAAATGTGACATTGAATTAATTATGACGTCATAAGGAATCTAGCACAGGTTAAACACATTTACCAATTATGATGTCATACGACGTAGGTTCTATATTAAGGAAATGTTTTATTGCCTATTTAGTTTTTTAATACCCAATATGTTACTTTTTTGATGCAAAAACGTCAAACAATAGTTTACGCGCATTAATTTGCAAGTTTTGTTCAATGATAAATGTTATTCAAACTATTTTACGTAAAACAAAATTGTATTTATTGTCTTGGTTATATCTAGTAAAATATGATAATAGTTAATGTAATTTACTAAAGAGTTAAAGTTTAAGTACAAAAAGGTAAACTTAATTGTACCGTAGATCAGTAGGCTGCGATTTTGAGTCACACTATATGAGTACTTATATACTTCTCAAAAAATCCTTGATTTAACAGATTTCACGAGTGACATACCTTAAGCAGAAAATATACATTTTGATGCAAAGGGAAAATAATCACGCTCTTTTTTCAATGGTTTGATTTACTTACAGTGTCTTTAAATTTGACAAACCGTCGAAGGCATTATCTTCTAGATTGGTGATCTGATTCCGATGAAGGTATCTAAAACATTGTTATTGTAAAGTGTTAACATAACAAAAAGTGATCTATGTCGTAGATCTAGTAAATAAAACGAATCGTTAACAGGGTAAAAAAGAGCGGTCCATGGAAACACCAAAAGGATGATTAGGTGTCTAGGAGGAGTAAGCCAGATATTTAAACCATTAAAGACATTTTCTCTCATGTTCTTATCTTGGTGATATGGCAATATCTAAAGTAATTCATCAAAATTTAGAATTATATTTTACATATCTGTGCTAGGATCATTTTTTTTTCATCAAAATGAAACATGAGTGTCTCTCAGTATTATTATATAAATGAATGATGGTTATAGAAAAACTTTCTGCATATTTCAGTAAAAATGTCGGTACGATAGTGAACAAATATACGAAAGTTTATATACTGTAGTCATGTATAAGAAAATGCATAAGACAGGAAATAAGCCATCTAATGTTTTTATTTAATGTTCGTACTTTTTAAAAAGAAATATTTATTTTGATATTTAACCAAGCACATCAACTTATCTAATCTTGAAGAGAGAAACTATTTCAATCAAAAATATTTGATTTTATTCTCAATTTATTTGTCAATTTAGGACAGACTTTTCGAATTCTTTGGTAGCTAGTAGAGTTTATACTCAGTTCGTCTAACAAGTAAAGTGAAATATAGTGCGAATAAATACGTCGATTTTATAATCACTGCACTGGAAGTTGATCCCCTTTTTGCATTTAATCTGCAATAAGAGGATTTTTGTCAAAGAGAGAGAGACAACTAACAATACTCGATATTCAGATTGGATACATGCGACCAGTAGAAACAAAACAATGAAAATGAACGAGAATAAGAAACTGAAGCGGTGCGGACAAAGGACAACCCCTTCGCCATTGCATGCAGCCAATAGACAGAATTCCCCTTCACCACTTTCTTAAATTGCACCATCTGAGCCCATAAAGCCCCTACTGAAAATAAAACAAACAGTCCTATAGGTGGTGAAATTTTTCGTTTCTACCCCTAAGCATTTTTAGTTTAGGATTTTAAGTGAAACAGGGGCGTCCGTGTAGTCATAAGCCAAAACTACTTCGCTAAAGTTGATCTGGTGGAATATTTTGTTTATTTATAAACATTTTTAATATGAACCTTCAGCATGGGTTAATGAACTACTTTTATGCCTCTGAAATATAAAAATTGATGCTATATTTGTTCAGATATGTAGTGCAGGCTTAAGAATGGCCTATCAAAACTTTATAGGGGAATATTAATAAAAGTTTCTGGTTGGTGTAGATCTCTAACAAACAAGGTATAAGAATAACTAATCAACATCACATAATCAAGGGTCATAGTAGCCAATAATTTTTTTATTGTACATATCTAACAAATTTTAATTTGGTATACAGATCTAATAAAAAGTACACAGTGTAGAGTCAAAAAAGTGCTTCTAAGAGCCAGTTTTCCATTGGAATAAGAACCTGAAAAATTTTTAACACTTCAGTCTAAGCTGTATCATGGAGAAAAAATGCATTTTTTTACAGGTAAACATAAAAGTCAGGTTTGAATGTGTTTCTTACCAATCTACATCTACATAGACAGAATAATAAAAAAAAGGTAAAGATTACGGACAGTACTAGTAGTCTTTTTTTTAACTTACACACACTACAAATTTGTGAACAGGAATAAAATCCATATCATACGGAAATAGGGATGAGCAATATAATGTTTTTGAACAAAGGCTACTAACTCTAGATCTTCCATTGCACCTCAACCAACCTGTTTTTCAGTAGAGCTTTCGTCACATTTTAGATTATAATTAAAAGCAACAACAAAATAACAAAAAAAAAAGTAACAAAAAATGGAAAATAAAATTTCATAATTTAACTTTGCATGAATGAGAAAACATTCTCAAGAGTATGGATTGCCTCAAAACAAATGGTAAAATTAAGGCAAGTTTGGCGTTGTTGAGATGTTATGCACACTGAGTGATATAGGAACATTGCGTTAGATTCATAGATGATCGAATATAAGTTACAAATTTTAAAAATTGCACCTACATTGTCTGTAGCATTGGCTATTTTTTATGGATTATCTGTTTAGCAACATTAAAAATACCCAGAAAGCAAACAGTTAAATTTCGTGTACATCAATAAAACACTGACTGATTTATGAAACATATTTTAACTTGAAATATATACATCTGTATTGCTAGCTTTTCAAAACTAAACTTCACGTTGTGGATTTAATTTAATTATAGGAAGAGGAGACTAGAAAGAAAATTTAATTTGTTGTCAGTATAGGGTGTCAATAACAATAATAAGAACGCTCATTTTATGCAATCTTGAATTTGTAATGCACGTTGTAACATTTTCAACACTTCTGAACAAGAGTTTGTTTGTTTGTTGTTTAACGTTCCTCTCAAGAATTTTTCACTCATATGGAGACACCATCATGCGCCCTTTGAGAGCTGCAATTTCCAACCTATACTCGGCATTCATGGCCATTGAGCAGCGAGGGATCTCTTTCGTGCCAATATCTACTGCGACAGGAGACATCGGTTTAAAGTGTCTCATCGGAAGGGCTGGTCTTCACTTCTCACAGTGGGAATCGAACCCGTGACATTAATTTCTTTTCTCTGCGACTCTAGGGCAGACGCTCTACCACTGCGCCAAAGAGGCAACTGAGCAAGAAATGAGTTTATTGCTTAAATCTTTAATTTTCTTTATATAATTAATATTTGGATATATTTTATTTATTAATCTATTTATTTTATTTTTGAATTATTTATAAATCTACACATTAATTTATTTATTTATTTATTTTTTGTTTTTACTACTTTTTAAAAATTTATTGATGCTATCTGTTTTCAATTCTTTTTTTGTATTCATATTTTATTTCTGATTTGTTTGATCATTTATTTATTTACGTATATATATTTTTATTATTTATTTTATTTATTTACATTAATCGATTTATTGGGTAACTTATTTATTTCTTTTTTCATACATTTTTAATCTTTTACTTTTATCTATCTTTTTTGTTCCTGTCTTTTTTTTTTGGGGGGGGGGGGGGGGCAATCAGTGTTACAAGTAAACATGAAAAGGCCATTTCTTTTTAACTAAATAATGTAAATTGTATGATTTACAAATGTTTTTTCCTTCATAATTGGTTGATTTTCTAAATGCTTTATTGATTGTTTACATTTTGTTTTACGTACCATTCGAATAATTACTAAGGATTGCTGAAAATTTACTGAATATAATTACTGAACAGTACTGAATATAATTACTGAAATACATGAAGGTGACTGGAAGTCTCGGAATGATAGCTCAAAGGTAACCAAAATTAATAGTCAATGAAAGATTGCTAAATAATGACTGAGTCATCACTGAAAGATTGTTTGAACATACATGTAGCTGCATACATTTAGTTACTAACAGAGTTCTGAGAGACGACAACATGGTCACTAATAAGTTTCTGAATAGTCACTAAAAGAAGGCTGAATGGTCACAAAGAGTTTGGTTCAAATGAATTGTGAATTCTTTCACGATAGTCTTTATGTATGTGTCTTTGACCTTCCAATGGGTTTGTTGGAAATACAATTTGTACACTAAATTTTTAATGTATATAAAAGTGTATCTTTATGAAAATAATCAACATTGACATTTAATTTTCGAGTTCATTTAAAGCATAACCTAAGCATCTTAACTTTTTCCAAGATGACATCATAGATAATTTCCTTCTCTACCATTGGATTATAAAAGCGAGTTAGCTTACAAATGTTTAATATGTTGCAACACATACATGTGATATGAACCGGCTGTACACAAAATGCCACGAATTTTTCACCACATTTACGGTCTCTTAGTGATACACCATAATTCAAGAGAAATAAATTTTGTTATCGTATTTTGAATAATTTACCGGAAACCGCCATTTTTCTTTCATTCTCGCCCATGCAACACCAGAAATTTCGTTTGATGCGTGAATGACGTCGCTTTGTTAATCATGAACGAAATTGTAAAACACTCCAGGGTAATCACATTTTGATTAAAACATATCAAAGCTTTTTGTTAGGCTGTATATTTTAAATAGGATTTTTTTTTCAATCAAAATATTATTAGAACTATACATTTACCAGAACCTCAATTATCAATTGTTGGTTTCCTTGTTAGTTCGTATAGTTTATACACAATTCACCTAACAAGTTTAGTGAGATATATTGCGAATAAAATGTACGTCGATTTTAGTGTCACCCACGAACTGTGATCAATATCAAAAAATCTATAAACAATATAACTCTGTGCAAGGGAGATAACTGAGGGACCCTGAAAATTCCAGAGGAGAGATCAGGTGTTTCAACATAATATCCGTGGAGTAATCAGGGAAATAATAACCCGCCGTGAGACAATGAATTGGTCAGGTATACAGATAGTTCTTTATCAAATTCAGAATAAAAAGAAAGGCTTAGCAATTGGTAAGAATCCCGTCGGCCAAAATACGACAGAATGATCGGAAATATTTGCTATCAAAATCATTATAACGCCCAGAGAGTTTACGAAATGTTGACTTTTAACAAGGTTGACAAATTCCTTGTAAAATCAACCTGTCAGTAGCCTGCCTCGGTTTAAAAATTGATCGCACTCGGAGCATTTTCTCGAGTGTCGGATAAGCTGGGAGTTGTAAACACCATATGTAGGTTATAGTGGGATAGAAATAAGGAAAGCTGACGATGGTAAAGACGAAGTTTTTTCGTTTGTCCTACAATTTAGTTGGTCCTTATCACCATTTAAACGGGTAACGCAGGGGAGTCGCTAAAAAGTATGGGGAAGCGGTTTCAGTCAGGAGGGATGTACATGTAGGTCATGTTTTTTTTTTCGTTATTGAAAGATACCATATTCATGGCGATCGAGTGGTCACAACATGCATGATTTGCACAATCGAAGACATGTAATTATTTATGGACTTGTGAGCTTGAATCCTGTAATCTTCATATGCTTCATGCATAAAGTTACTGACAGTTAAAACAGCAAAAGCATTGAATCGTAAAAGTCTAAACAGAATCCCAATTGCTCAAATTGTTGCAACATAACATTATTTTTTTGATAAAAAAATTACAGGTGTAAAACTTTTTTCAGATAAATAGACTTTTAAGGTTTGTAATTGATTTCATTAAAGAGGCGGAGAACAACAGTGTTAAGGAAATCTGAGATTATAATTTTTTGGAGGTATCACCGTAATTCAATTCTAAAGTAAAGTATCTAAGGTACCTTTGTTACCGACATATCAAGTTAGTTTTCTTCCTTATGAAAGTATTTTGGTTACCGACCTAGTGATCGTTACCTTTGCCCTATTTATAAAATATTTAATAGTGCTTAAACACAGCGCATTTTTATTTCAAAGGTAAGTTTATGCTATTTAGCATGTGCACAGTTTGTCATAAAAATATATATTAAAAAATACTAGCGTTACAGATCACTTGACCGTAATTGACCTACTTCGCAAAATAGTCAGGATTGTTAAATTTACTTTCGTGAATTTTTATAGGCAAGGTTTTGATTTCATTTACATGTTTATGAGTTTATAACACTTTACTTTGAAAGTGTACTTTGATAAACTTTAGTTACCACACAAACTGAAATTTAAATATTATGAAAATGAATCGGGATCGGTATACCAAAATGGATATTTGTAGAGTGAAAATTGCAGTAAAGACAGTCTGAAATCTCTTTTGAAGAATAGTAATAAAATCGAATGATTTCATTTTCAATATTTATTTTTGCTTTGGGTGTGGGAGAATCATATTTCTGATTCTACCACAGTCTTACTATTCATGGTTTTTTCCTCACAGGCAAATACACTATTATAAAAATACGTTTACCAAAAAAGTTTACTACTGCAAGATTTATTGGCGTTTTTAATGATGCTATAAATCACGTGAAACACCTGGCGACCGTTTCACTAACAAATCGCAAATCGTAAACGTACGATAACATTAACGTTTGCTAGAAGTGCACGTAAACGAGCGTTTCACAAAACTTATCGTAAACGTAGCCCTTACGACTGGCGAGTTACGATCAACTTATTGGAACTCTTTTGACAAAGGAGGCATATTTCTATTTGTTTGAGAGTGAGAGAAGAAAGAAATCTATCATTACGAAATAAAACTAAGATCTTTCATTATTTGTCTTAGTCTTGACTCTTCAAAAATAAAGACAGAGAGAAAGAGAAAAAAGACAGATAATGGACAATAGAACACTAAAATTAATAAAATATAATATTTACATCTACTCTATGCATAGAATTTGACTTAAGTTCCTTTTTTATAACTAGGATCAAATTATACGTACTGTATATCTTTATTCATTCTTGCATTTTACAAATTATCAAGTATACTCCACAATGGTGTATAATGTTTTATTTTACTTAACTCTAAAAGTTATTTTACTCCCTGCTAAAATTTATGACACACTCGTAAAAAAAAGTTGTTTTTTTCCCCGACTGTAACGCATTAACGTTTTCATTTCATGTTTCTGTTAGAAATTACCATTTATTGATACATGTGTACAATTTGGCATGTTTATTAATTTAAATATTGCAAAAACTCACACGCATGTTTTAAAAAGTATTTTTAGATCAGTATAAATAAATAAGCAAAGATATTAGCAAACTATCCATTGCAATATCTCGTTCAAATCTTAAACATAGGGAAAATAATACAAGAAAAATAATATACTGTTAAAATTTGCAAGTTAATCTTACAAAGAAAATTTGAATCTGAATCTGTAAATTGATTCCAATTGTCTTTAACAAACGCTGGTCCAACCGAAAAACCCTCCTTGTATATCTTGTATAATAGTTTGTATATATTGGGGCTGTGCCCGTACGTAGCAATGGTTTTAAAAAAAAGGGGAGAGGGGGCAAGTTCCCCAAATTTTACCTGAGGAGCAAAATGAAATCAAACAAAATTTAATTGTAACCCCCCTCTCAAATAAAAAAAAGTAGGAGGTAAGAAATTTATAAAATGTCCAATTCCTAGAATATTTGCCGTTGCCCGATCTTAGAGCAACAACAAAGAGGGAAGGGAGAAGGATCGAGGGCACTGAACAACATATCTTGTAAAGAAAGCTCTACTATGTAGCAAAATTTATGCCCCAAAATTGGACACGCTCCGTATTTACATTTAAGCATATAAGTTTTCATAAGTTAGAAAAGTTAGTTTGATTTGTTTTGACTGACCCAGTGAATAACTAAATTTTGGTTTTAAAGAAATTCGGTTATTTTCTCAAATTCAAGTATACTGTTTGCATATACCAGCAATTATTTTATTTAGAAAAGAAAAATAAGAATCAATGAGGAATAGAATTAAAATTCTTAGTTTAATTAATTTTATTTCTGTGTCACTATTCATTTCTATAAAGGGGGTGTGGAGAATGTGCATCTATCTTGTAAGCGATCGTATTCAAAACGCATTCGATTTAATTTCAAACTGTATTTTCATTGCTTGATTTTTATGATCGAGAGCAGAATATATTGAGCTTTAAAATAAAATTGAAAAATTAAAGTATTTTTGTCAAATTGATTTTTTTGTAATGTATTTTATTATAACTTGGACAGTGTGATTTTAAGATCGGACTCGGTCTACACAAAATACTATTGTTGTTGATGAAAAGCAGACAGAAATGTAAGGAGATGACAAACCACTTAGTTTTTTGCTTATATTGTCGTTTTTTATTTCTTTTTTCATGAAATTACTTGCACGTAAGTATTTTAAGAGTACCCCTGACTGCTCGTAGAGTTACGATCACATTTAATCGTTATTCGCAAGTCGTAACTCTTAGTGAAACGCACTTACGTGCAACGTTCAAGTTTACGTCGTTAGTGAAACGGTCGCCTGTTCCTTGGAGCACTAACGTTTGGTTGATATACCCATCACTGATCTTAGGTACTTTAATTTCTGCAAATCTATAAAACTACAGCGCAGGAAAAAGCTTTTAAAATGAAATTTGCTCATTTATGACACATGGATAGAATTTTTTTTCGAATTCAACACATGGAAAATTTTTAAACATACAAAACACTGACAGTTCCAGTAAATTTGGCAAACCATTAAAGGCATTGTTTTGAATTATGCTTATCTTGTTGTAGGATAGCCATCTGGAAAAAAATTCATAAATTCATACAAATGTTTTGCTATAAGCATTCAGTGTATTTCGAACGATATGAAATTGAAACGTGAAATCATGGAATAAACTGAATCCGAAGACTTTAGCTGCTGGTGTCAGTAAATTACATATTTATAAGCATAATGTACCAAACACTTAAATCAATGACATTATTATAGCCTAAAGTATTTGTTATTATCATGAATAACTAAAATGGAACTAAAATGAAAACTAAAACGAAAAAGACGCAATTCAAAAGATATCTACATAGATATCTACCTATATTGCAGTAAAAATACATGTATTTTTTTGTTAAACAATGTTAAACTCTTTTCAATGTCTTGGACGTTATGCAATGTGATCATTATATGCTTTAATGGATGGTTTGCAAAGATAATGTTATATGTTCTTGATTCATAATTTACAAAGGACGACGTTGGATGTAAATTCTTGCCTTCATATCTTAGCATCTATAGATTACAAATAAGCCATAAAGTAAAACATTCAATCAAGACAATTTTTTTTTATTGTAATGTTTCATTACATATAACCATGGAATTATTTATAGCACGACCTGTGTTATAAGAATGATCGCTGGAATATTCTACTTGATGAAACAAAATTAAAGTATCAATCAAATATATGTGATATATAATTAAGGTTCATTCTTACTTTAATTCAAGATAAGGAATGGAAATCTTTATTAACCGTTGCCAGAGAAATTCAATTTCTTTCCTTGAGATTGCGTTTAAAAGGTAAGATAAAATTGGGGATGAATTTTTCTCTAAACTCTTTACACAATCGAGTTATTTATCATGCTTCAAAAATATTTCCACTTTGGAACCCAGAGAAATATTTAAACATTTAAGTATCCAACCTTACAATAAAACAATAAGAACCAGCCCATTTATGTACCCAAGTGACACAGTACAATACCAAACCGAACACCATTTTTGTTAACTAAATAAAACATTTAACAATTAACAATCAAAAAATAAATTGTATCACAAACGAGATGACTTCAGCTTTTCCATCGTTAAATTTCTTATTTATGTAATGATATTCCACTATTATGTGCTTATGGTCATTATGTCTCCCAACTTAATCGCTACTAGAGAGATTGCTCTGGGTATAAGAAATTTTTAGAGCAATCACTCATAAGATCATGTTACAGGGATTTCAATGACCTCGTTTAAAGTCGTAATTTCGTAAATTTAGTGGTCGTCATCAAGACTTTGTTTGCAAATATAACCTACCATTGACTGTTTTGGTTTTTTTTACTGACCTGTTTCATATAAATTGTTAGGCCTCTGTTTTATACCGAATTTGACTACGGAAAGTTCTGTCCACCTTATCAATACCTAGGGCTCGCGACGGATAGGACCAGTCAACAGGGGATGCTTACTCCTCCTAGTCACCTCATCCTACCTCTGGAATTTCAAGGGCTCCATGTTTTATGCCCTTTTCATATATTTGTATTGTTTATTGATTTTTTTTTAGATCAATCACTGTTTGTTATCTTTAATTTTCACATCATTCATAAATTAGTGAGCCTGAAAAAGAAGTGAATGCCATTTAAAACATTTCCATGTTACTGAGCCGGCATTAAATCAAACGAAGACTTTTTAAAACCTTAAGTTAATTTTAAGAGTGTATAATAGAGGTTTGAACAGTTTTGATCTGGAAGCAGAAGAAAATTATAGAATTTTGATAAAAAGTTGCACATATATCATTAAAAAAGAGAGGAGAATTTGCGTCTAGTCTTTGATTGCATAAAAATTAAAACTAAATTCAATGTTCTACAATAATTTTGAGAGGCAGAAAAGAATATATTTTCATACGCAACCATTCCGCCAAAAAATATAGTCCCTGCTAGTTTTCAAACACAGATTACCATTTCTTTTAAAGTTGTACAATTATGATGAGAAAAGAAAAATATTGTCTTTTAAATCTCTTACACCTAAATATATATGACATACAAGCAAATTTACCTTGAATAATTCTTCTACTCAGAAAATACAGAAGAATTCTACCTTATAGTTGAATTATATGATCTTGAAAAAATTACAGAAACAACTGAATTTCTTAACTTATGTAAAAGAACGAGTTACTAACCCTAATTCATCGATGGTATGCAAGGATTAGTCGAATTCGTCCATTCATAACAGAAGATGCTTGTAAGACTCTTGTTGTCGCTCTAGTTACATCAAGACTTGATTATGGAAATGCACTACTCTATGGAATTACAGAGACAAATATATCACGACTACAGAGAGTACAAAATACAGCAGCAAGGATTGTCACCCGAACTAAGAAGCATGATCATATCTCCGAAGTCCTGATATCTCTTCACTGGCTTCCAGTTAAATTTTGAACATGTTATAAGATCCTTTTATACACTTTCAAAGTACTCCAGGGGACATCACCATCATACCTAAAGGAACTCATAACGGTCTATAAACCGTCAAGAACTCTACGCTCGTATGACTCCAAACAACTTGTGAAACCTCGTGTTCGCACGGAGACATACGGAACGCGTCGTTTTGACCATGCAGCAGCAACTTTGTGGAATGGCTTACCGGACGCTCCCCGGTTCCAGACGTCACTTTTAGCTTTTAAACGAGATCTTAAGACTCATCTTTTTAAGATAGCATACAACGTGTGAATTTTTTTATTTTTTGAACAAGTTATCGAGTTTTATTGTCCTCAGACTACTTATTTGGGCATAACCTGTATTGTGTGAAATTTTTAAGTTGATCTCAATTTGATCTTAGTCTAGCAGCTTATAATTTTAGCTTACTTTTATGTTAGTTACGATCTCTTACAATGATTTTAGGTTTTATGTTTTTATGATTATTGTGTTGTATTTATCTACTTGTATATCTGACTTAGTGTCTGTTCAGCGCCTTAGAGTAATTAATTTTAAATTGGGCGCTATACAAATGTTATTATTATTATTATTATTATTATAAGGACTAAGACGTTCAGACGAAATCTCCCGGGCAGATGCTAAACTAACCCCAATCAGTCGAATAATATGCGATGACTAACCCTAATCTCTCGGATGGATGCGAGACTAGCCCTAATCAGTCGAATACTAGTGCAAGGACTAACCCTAATTTCTCAGGTTGGTGCAAGACTAACCCTAATCAGTCGAATAGTGTGCAAATTTAACCCATTTCAGATAAGTGACGTAAATGTTACGTCATAGTCCAATGAGCGCCAGGATCTTGCGGATCTGGGGACCGGTAAAGTAAAGTCTACCCGCGGTCATATTTCCGATATACAGACAATAAGCTTTAAGTATTAATTTGTAGAGTCGACATCATAGAATAACACATCAAACAATCAAATATTCGTTATTGGTTTTGGTGGCATTCAGTTGTTTGTTTTCGTTAAGTCGGTAAGCTTCAGTTATTGCAAATAACACCCACTATTGACTTTGTGTACTTATATTTGTGCAAATTATTAAATCCAGAGCAAGAAATAAAACATAAAGTGCCTTTCATATCATACTTGCTAAAATATTATACAAAGATTATTTTTTCTGAATCTAACAGATAAAATGAAATCTGAAAATAAAATGAATTGCAATCATGAACAAAAGTCCAACTAACAAACGTTTAACTGAGAACAGAGTAAACATGGACCTCTAAAATCTATAGGTAATTGATCAAGGTAACAGGGAGGAGCAATATACATATGTATTTGACAACTAGAATAACATTTAAACTTATCCGCCAGAGATTTATTTTTTACGTGTCCAATATGCAGTTCATACACATGGCTGACATGCATTTAATTTTATACCTGCATATACAATCAACTTACATTGCATTTTAATTTTTTTTTCTTTTTCATTCAAAGTGAAAGCACAATGTTGAAATTTCAACTTTTTTCTGATGTAAACAGACTGATAACTGGAATATATGTTTTTCTTATTTATTTCAAACAATTAAAGAGAAAGGTCTAAAGTACAAAACCCACTTGTATGTATTCTTCATTGGAAATAACTTCAATTTATCAAACTCTAAATTCTCCATCTATGTTAAAATTATTCATGTGTCATAATATTCATGTACAGTGATAAATGTATAAAACGCTTTGTTTTGATTCGAAGAAATACACATTGACATTGTTGCCAGTGGTAGATCTGTGTGGTCGGATAGGATATTAGATATTCATCCAATCGATCATTTCAGTTAACAATTTTATAGTTTTCTGATCCTGAGTTCAACAGAATTCTTTGTAAGTGTGTCTTCATAACAGTTCGGCAAACAGGAGGAAATAACTCAACTAGGGTAGGGGAAAAATCTACCACGTTTTTAGAGTTTGTTCGTGTTTGATAAGTAAACTTATGAAAGCGGATCGAAATTATTTTTCTAAAAAGGAAAAAATACAGTACGTATTTATATAGCTAATTTTTAATTCTAAGATATGCTCGTGATCTGGTAATGCGAATGTTACATAGCTTACTGTAACCATAAAAAGATAAAGAACATTGTTGGACTAATATTAATTACAGATACGAGTTATATATAAAATCAAAAGAATTAAAGAAAAATCTTTCTTTTCTTCCTTTTTTATAGAGGGAGGGAATCAAAAGACCAATTTATCAAGGATACTAATGGTATTTCTAAAGAAAAAAACATGAAGTTACTAATCCCATTTTCTTTTAATTACGTCGGGATCGATTCGTTTGACATTTTAACACTTTACTATAAACGTCAATTTGACGTCAAGTTAAATGCTTGATTGAAATCGCAAGATTTATCTCCCCCAGTGTTTTGTACGTCTTTAACTTGTTAAGGTACATGCCACTCATCAGCTTTTTAGAAAAGTTCAGTCAGAACCTTTAACTTCAAAACTATTGATTACAATACAACTTTTGCAAGACATTTAAATTAAAAAATGCAATTTTTCAATATTCAATTAAAAAAAACTGCTCACACATTAAAAAAGAAGTGAGATTTATTAGGGACTATTTCTTTGGGTAGAAGGATGTTTAGAAGAAAATTCTTCAAGTCTACATATTTGTTAAATTTAATATCATATAACTTTAGCCGTACATATCTTTATTTAAGGAAAATTTTCCGTTATAATTTGCAATGAATATTAAATATAGGTCTCAGTTTATATTTTTCAAACATTTGTATTTAAATGTCAAACAAAACGATACCTCCAACCGATCTTTCGTCATAAAAAGTTTAATACAAAATATATTGCCTACTTAGTTTTTATGCCCCAAATATGGTGCTTTTTAGTGCAAAAAGGTCACACAATAATTTATATGCATTAATTTGCATGATTTGTTCAATGATAGATATTATTCAAACTACCGGTATTTTACGTTAAATAATATTATATATATATTGCCATAATTACATCTGATAAAATGTGATAAAGATTATGGTGATTAACCAAAGTATAAAAATTTAAGTGCAAAAGGTCAATTCAATCGTATCGTAGCTCAGTAAGATTCACACTAACCACCCTTTTCTTTTCGATTTTGAGTCATGCTATATGTCTACTTATCTAAAATATGCTTTCCCAAAAAAAAAAAAAAAAACTCTTGATATTACCAATTTTACGAGTGACATACCTTAATAATCGAGATTAAGTATAGGATTAAACCGTTCTTTTCATAAAAACATTTTGGTGTATTTCACTTCATTTTCTTCTATAAATGTTTTCCCCTTTTGAGATAAACTGCGTTTAAAAGAATGCAGATCATAAATATGATAGTATTCTCTAAATATAAGAAAACAATCAACTGGGACTATTCCACAGTGTAAGCATACTTTGTTTTGAGGACAAGAATTATTCACTGTTTCTTACTCGATACAGGAGTCACACACACGCCCCCCCCCCCCCCAACTAAAATGCACCAATGACATGAAGTTGATCCTAAACTCGGAAAGATTTCCTAACAAATCAACCAAAATGAAATTGCAGAGCTCATCATCGATAATCGATGATATGAGGGACAGACTATCTTCATGATTTGATTTTAAGAAGAGTGTAAATCTATTTAACGATGATAACTTTTGTCTAACAGGTCTTCCGTATATGATCAGATCAATCTGGTTGCCGTTCACAGGCACCTGTTTTGTATATGGGGCACCCCTACATTTTTTTTACTGTGGTACTGTACGAAACAAGTGCCTGTGGGGCCGTAGCAGAAAGCATGCTATTAAGATTTCAAATGACATAAAGCAGGGTCAAAGGTCTAAGATATATGAAAGTTTACTTTACCAAATAAAAAAGCTTTCAACTATTATTCTATAAAGAAAAAATTCATATATTCTAGCTATTACATTTTATTAGTTTTCTTTATCTTTATATATCTGGAGCTCTTCTTCTAGAGGAAAGCAATATAGTCTAAAAAGAAAAGGCCACAACCCTCAGCCCTCTTAAGAGGAGTTGCGCTTACAGACTTTTCATCTCTATATTCAATATATGGTCAACATTTTAAATTCAAAGGGCCGAACTTTCCGGAAGAAATAAAGAAATTAAAATTTCTTGGTAATATGCACATCTTTACATTGTGATCTAATTATCTATAAAGTGTCATGAAATTCTATGTAGTTGTCTAAGAAGAGCTGTGCTTATAAAATAAATAAATAAATAAATAAATAAATAAATAGATAAATAAATAAATAAATAAATAAATAAATAAATAAATAAATAAATAAATAAATGAAGAGGACTGATGGACTAACTGGCGAGTAAAAAACATATAAATAATACCACTCGGAACTTATTGCTATAAAAGTAGTTTATAATTCTCGATACGAATTTTTTTCCTAGACGATATCTTAAACAGCCCTTTACTCTTTAAAATACTGTTTTAAGTCCAAAATTAATAAGGCTATGAAAATGGGCAAGGGCACAAGTCAAGGTCAAACTATTTTATTGCATAATATAGTTATCTTTCCTATTCTATCATTTGAGAATTTTAACAAACTAACAAGTTTACAGATTAATATAAGATTAACTATACATAGAATCCCGAGTTCGAATTCTGCAGAGGAATTTGTCTGTATTAAATGAAAACAATTTTTAAAAATCGCACTTTTATCTAAACAAAATTTTTATCTTTGCTTAATATTTGATTTGTGTACTTTTTGTGCATCATGCTGTCTTTCAACAAATCTTGATAACAACATTATCTGGTACGTACGACATATCTTGTACATACTACTTAGTATAGCGTACGTATGACTTAATGTGTCGTACATGTACGTACGACTTGGTAAGTCGTCCGTACGACTTATTATGTTGTACATACGAATTAGTATCTCGTACGTACGACTTAGTATCTCATAAGTACGATTTGGTATTTTAGAAAGTAGTTCTGATTAAGAAATTTATCGATGATTAACTTTTTTTTATAATTGAAATACACATTTAAACCTACTTAACACTTCAGAGCAAGAAATGAATTATGTTCTTTATGAAATCTTTATTTTTCTGTATAATTTTAATATTAATATTACTTTATTTATTTATTTATTATTCCTTTATCTATTTATTTATTTACTTTTTTATCTTTTTATTCAATTATTCATATATTTAATAATTTATCTTTTATTAATGATTCATTTTTTTTTAAATATTTTTTTATATCAATTTTTTTTTCTGATTTCTTTTATTTATTTTTTTTTTCAGTTTTCATTTTATTTCATTTTTTATTCATACTTATTTTTTTATTTCTTATTATGTGTTTGATCGTTTATTTATTTACTTATTCATGTTATGATTATTTATTAATAAAATATAACTATTGATTTATATTATATCTTTTACTTTTATTTAATTTTTTTATATACTTTTATTTATTTCTATTTATCTTTTTTTTCTTGTTAGGGGCAATCAGTTTTACATGTAAAAATGAAGAAAATATCAGATCTTTTGAATTAAATAATATTAATTGTTTATTTGAAAAAGTTAATACTACCAAAATTACTTGATTTTTTAAATACTTGATTGATTGATTATTTGCTTATATGTTGTTTTATGCCCCATTCGAGAATGTTTGATTCATTAAGAGACGTCGCTATACATCGGTAAAGGACTAATTAAAGCCTT
Source organism: Saccostrea cuccullata (assembly GCF_032062105.1). NCBI lineage: Eukaryota > Metazoa > Mollusca > Bivalvia > Ostreida > Ostreidae > Saccostrea > Saccostrea cuccullata. The sequence continues at coordinate 24,065 of NW_026932333.1, read as the reverse complement.
AATTAACTCTGCATTAACCCTTTCCATGGCAACGATTTTATGCATTTCTGGACAAATTGATATTAAGATTTCAATGCATATTTTCGGGTATTTCTTGTAATTTTTATATATATACACATGTATGTATATTCTAAAAGCAGGTATTGTGTAGTTTCTAAAAATGATTGATATAAAAAATATCATTTCAGTTGGCATGGCAACGAAATACACGATAATTATGTTGGAATTTCCATTTATTCAAGAATGAGTTTCATTCTACATTTTTGCATAGTGAAATATATTTAAAAAATATTTTTTGTTGTGTTGAAAATTATGAGCATGTTGTACATTTTTTTTACAAACCAATTTTAAGTATTTTGAGGGGATTGAGTGGGGTTGGGAGGTTATCACCAGAATTTAGCATTTTTACATAGAACATGTTAGCCCTGCATTGATTTCGATAATAATAATAATGGCAAAATCACTCAAGGTGTGCGCAAAGTTTAACTCAAGCTAACAAAAAACTGGTCCAACCAATAAAAGACTTTTCTGTTTATTATTTTATTGTAATTATTTCTCTTTCCAACAGTGTAAGATTTATTCTGATATTCGCAGTATTAACGAAGTTATGAATGTTTTTCACACTACTTTCATCATGTTCATTTTAAAGTCAGAGGCGTAAAAATGCGTATATGCCATAGAGTATTCATGGTTCTTTATCGTCCCATCCCCTGTTGTGAAATGGGGCCTTGGTTTTTAATATTTCATCCGAAAGACCAGTGACTTTCACTTCTAATGCCAGTCGCTTGGCGAAGAAACAGCCAATACCTACTTTTACATCTTAGTTTTGACGCACTGAGGCGAACGAGAATCAATCTGGAGCCTCTCAATCATGAAGCGATCGCCCAACTACTTGGCTACCGTGTCTGGTCTTTTTAATGTTTGAAAAATTCAACTTCAGGTTGCTCAACTACGTTGATTTTACGTGTAATTAAGAAATACATGTACTAGAGAGAAAATATTTGTTTCTTTTTTTAAGCTTTTAAAAATGTGCTGTTTTTTGGTCTGATTACATGCAACCTCTTAAAGTAGACACATAATATGTCGCTGTGAATACCTTTCTTTTAACATTTGGTTTATGTACATTAAACATGACATTGAGCAAATAAAGATTTACAGTTGAATGTTTTTTATAGATCTTAAAAGGTCAGTTTTTAATATTAAAAAAAACTTGAGATTAAATTATATTTGCAAGCTTATGCATATTTAATTTCTAAGATTCTACACAGTAAACAAATTCATTGGTCATCGCTTTCTATTATTTTTTCAAGACTTTGATCGAATTGATTAGGTATGCCGTCATAACAGACTCTCAATATTTTAGTTTTACATATTCGTACTTACGATGTCTTTAAATCTGACAAACCATGGAAAGCGTTATCTTCCAGTGTGGCTATTTGATTCAGTTGAAGGTTCCTGGAAATGTTCCGCCAAATGAATGTTAATGATTTATATACTAGGGATCAAATTTAGAGGGAGCGCAGCGAGCGTCGCGAAGCGACGCTCGTCACTGCGAGCTCTTAAAGCAACGCCTCTGCGAAGAGAAAATTCGGACTACTGCACATTCATTCAATAGAATTTGTTGATGCAGTAATTTGGACACACAATGCATCACTTGTTTTAACTACGTTATCGCAGGAATAACGGCAAATATTCAACATAGAATTTATTCGCCTTGATTTAATGGATAAATATTGAAGATAAATAGAAACGAAAACTTCCTCATTAACTTTTAGTACTATTCAGGCTTTTTCTTGGTATTGCAACTTACATACAACCGGAACTCCTCGGATGTTTTGCGAACTCAACAATTACGTCGCGAAACATCCTAGGAGTTCCGATTGACATACGACGTCATTTTAGGTCAGAGTCTCGACGCACCAAATGTCACGTCGACAAGCTCGATCTAAATCAGAACAATAGAAGAGTTTGCGCTCGCTCTAACAGTCACACCGTCAACATATTACTTCAAACAGTTAAACGATTACAGTGGCTGTAACGTTATTGTTGACAACTTACACGAACGATCTCGTTACACGAACGATTCTGCACAATTAACGCACGATTAAACATGACCGACCCGTCACGCACACGAGATCCTACACGTTACACGATCTTACCCTATTGCTAACGCAAACGCACGATTCTTCGCTCTTAATAGTTCAAAATATTTAGGAATCGATATTTTTAAAAAGAAAAACGGCTTAATACTGATTCAAGATTTCAAATAATTATGAATATTATTTCATTGACCTTGAAAAATAAAAAAAGGAAATGAAATTATTGTAAATGAATACATGTAAAACTTAGTAATTATTTTAGGTTAAAAACAATTATTTATGTAATTCTCCGACCTAAGAAGACGGATTTTTTTTCTTCTATTAGAAGATGTACATGTAGGTTGAGCATAAAATTTGATTGAATTGGATTTGATAATATGAAGAAAAGGGGATGCGATTGAAAAAAAAAATGGCAACATGGAATGACTTAAATTACAATTTACATGTATATCCATATGTTTCCATTGATTCAATGTTTGTGAATATCTAAAAATGAACTTGCGAATTATTGAAGTTTTTTTTTATTTGCACAAATTCAAAAATCAATTAAAAGTAAGCTCCCCAGAGATATATAAAAACTGATAAACAAAACCCCGAAAAATCATGTTGCATGCATGTATATTCTCCGAATAAATATTTAGTAAGCATTGAGAAATGTTCATTACTTCATAAAAAAATATTTATTTTTGATGTATTGATTTTGAACATATCCTGACCACAATTAGCATGAAAATCAGAGAAAAAGTCAGAAAAAACATCTAAGTACGGTTTATCACATTATAGGTAGCGCTATTCGACGAGAACATAATATTGTACTACCTAGTACTAAATTGCTTGTTTTCGAGCAATAAAAAGTTCGTTCTGCTTTCAATTATGTAAATACGCTTCATTCATTTTATTTGGATTTAATTTAAAAAAAAAAACTAGCGAAATGCTTGTTTAACAAATAACATTCCGACAAAAACTTACAAAACGAAATTTATACGTTTCTAAACGCAGCATCGCGCACGATTAAAACCGCAAACGATTGAGTCTGATACACGCACGATCTCGTACGTTACACGAACAATTCTACACGATTGGTTTGTCAACAATAACGTTGCAGCCACTGTAACTTATAATATAATTACTCAACAAACTTTTGGTTTCAATTTATTCAAAATGTGATATTATTTTGTTGTGAAGCGGATGATGGAGTGCGACGTATATTATCAACGTGAACAGAATCGGGAAAATAACTTAAGCAAACACTCTTGTGTACGTTGAATGAGTTAGAAGTAAGTTTTTAAAGTTAAAAGAACGCTTTTGAGTTGTCATGCGCTGAATTTGCACCAATTTTTTTTAATTTTTTATTTTTATAAGCATGAAAATTACACGGTTACATGTTTTTTTCAAGTTAATCATAAGTTAGATGTACGTAACAGGTTATCAATGCGTATGTTTAAGCACGTTTCATGAAAAAAATATCATACAGCGATGGGTAATTATCTAGCATGTGAAAAAAAATATAGGGAACCTTATTTTTAACTATCTTTAACCTTTACTTAACATGTATTTTACATATTATTCAAAGTTGTACTATTAGCTTAAGTTGTAACCATTCTACGATGTGTATATGTAGTATTAACGTTTACAAACGTACAAATAAAATAAGAAAAATATGCTGGCTTACGTTGAATGAAATAAAGATAAGTTTTTTAACAAGATGATGTATGTTGGTGTATGTTGTAATGCACTAAATGAATAATATTTTGTGCATGCGCAGAATTTTTAACGTATGCTATTGTATAAGTCATTAAAAAAAAGAACAGTTATTCATGCGTAAGGCTTCGCTATGTGTGTTAGCGCAACCCATACGTTGTAAAAGAAACATCCTTTTGATATACCATGCTTCATAATATCCACAACTAGTTAAATTTCCGAATGAACTATTTTTTATGAATAAATTTTTAATACAAATATACCACAATATTTGTTAAATATTCAATTTTTTAATCTGTTCTGTTTTCATAATTGAACATTTATTCACGGAAAATGTAGGTCAAAAGCAAAAATTAGGATTTTAATAGATTTGCCGTAAATGACGTTTATTTTATCGTTCAACTAACATCACACGTTTGAAGAAATATGTAACTCTTGCCACAATTCCATTGGTAGTGCAAGAGTCCTAAAAAGGGCATTTGAAAAAAAAATCTGAGAATGGTTTGATAAAATATTAAACGTTGAATGAAATCTAATGAATTTGTTTTGAGTTTCCATTGAAAAGATAACATTGTAATTTCATATTACGTTATATCTCAGAAAATCACTTCAGAGTCCTGTTTAGTGTACTGACAATAAAAAAAAAATGACGTACCAAGAGCGGCAATTTCAGAAAGTTGGATTTTTAAAATCAACAATTGTTCATTACTTGGATTTACGCCAACGGTTACAATCGCCAGATCGGATAATGTTTATACATTATAGACTACAGTCTATCATATGGGATTTAAAAAAAAAAGACCAACTGACCGTAATGGCTACATGATGACTAGCTTTATGCATTTGCATTGCTAAATGTCCCTCAGTATGTCACCATTTACAATATTTCTATATAAGCCTTGTTAACCTGTCATAATACAAATAAATCTAAAACTTATTTCTCAAGTTAAATGGATATTCAACTCTAATTACTGCAATGTAAACATATCAGTCAGTCAAATTGCCCAACGGACCACCGACCTAAGTTCCAACATAAAAGAAAACTACTGAATGCACAATATACACAAACTCATTCAGAGGGAAAATAACCCTTGATTAGAAGCATTCACCAGTGGTTAACAGGAAAAAAAAAGTTTAAATGGTTGTCAGTTAAGGTATGTCAATCGTCAGCTTTTCGGAAAAGTTCAGGCAGAACCTCTTACTTTAGAACTATTCATTAAAATACATTTTTTTATAATATAGTTTAATTCAACAATATTAATGTTTTAACATTCAACGAAAAAAAACTTCTCAAAAAGCTACAAAGAAGTAGGTTTAATGAGGGACTATTTCTTGTGGTGGAAGGATATTTAGTAGATAATTCTGCGAATCAGCACAATTTTTGAATTGAATATCCTGGAACTTTAGCGTCACATTTTTTACTCAGAGAATATTTTCCGTTCTGATATTGCTAGGAATATATGACATACGTCTTAATTTATATTTTTAGAACAAGTTTTACAACTTCCTTCATAAAACTTTGCCAAAAAATGAAAATATGTCAAATAAGTCAAGATAAAATTTACTTCATTTTTCGCCTGAAAATCACATACTTTGATTAATATTTCAAACTTAACATCACTGAGCCCAACTTTTTCTTTCGTTATTCTAAAGTACTCGATACTTGTGACTGATCAGCACTGAAGTTGTAAAAAGTTTGATTTAAGGTAGAACCTATGTCGAGAAAGTCTTTGTCACAAGATTTTCAAACTTTTCAAAAATGATAAATTAGTACTTGCTTACAAGTATCAATCAGCTAAAAGCTCATGACATGTTTCCTTGTTTTTAAATCTAGTACAGGCTGTGAAACTTGGTATGGTTATTACATATTGCATTCAAACATCATCGTTTATAGACTTTATTAACTGAACAATATTAAACAATATTTTCTAAAGAATAATGTCTTTTTTTATTCAATTGACATAAAAGATAAGTCCACCATTAAAAAAAAAATAGTCAAATGAACTCTATTTTTTTAGTCAATTTTGCACCCTGCATTTGTAAATGTTTTTTAGAAGTCTTTGTCACAATGTTTTCAATCTTTAATATGATGAAGAACATACCCAAATAATTACAAAAAGTGATTAAAATATATACCTTTCCCCTCTAACTAATGAGAGATAGGCTATTTACCGATACTTATATTCTTGACCTTTTTACACTTACACGGGATTTAATAATTAAATGACTGTTTGGGGTTACTTTCAGATTAAATATTTATCAGAAATTGTACCTTTAATTAAAAGATCATATTTAATAGAAAAATTGTAATAAAACTCCAAGAATATGAATAAGTAACAAATAATTGTGAAAAGGAATGCACATCATTTCATTATAGATATCACACAAATGTACACACGATCTACGACACGTACATCTTTGACTTAGACACATTTCATCAAGATATTACACTACTTAGCTGGCAACTGAAAATTTCTTACGATTTTTGCATGCCTTCAAAATGGTTACATACCATTCAAATTATTACAAAAGTTGTATACATTGTAATTTCATTACACTAGATAGTCTTGGGTTTGTCAACTTCAGGTCTAGATCTAGTAAATGAAAGGTACCTACAGGTTTTCTCTTATTCCAGAAATATATTGCCATAAAGCCTTATAAACCAAAAAAATATATGAAGTGAATTAAGATTATTTCGGCATGATTGAATTCTGTGAGTTTCAAAATGCAGTATTTTCTACCATTTCTATTGAAGCTGTCAAGTACGGGAAAATGTGACATTGAATTAATTATGACGTCATAAGGAATCTAGCACAGGTTAAACACATTTACCAATTATGATGTCATATGACGTAGGTTCTATGTAAAGGAAATGTTTTCTTGCCTATTTAGTTTTTTAATACCCAATATGTTACTTTTTTGGTGCAAAAAGGTCAAACAATAGTTTACGCGCATTAATTTGCAAGTTTTGTTCAATGATAAATGTTATTCAAACTATTTTACGTAAAATAAAATTGTATTTATTGTCTTGGTTATATCTTGTAAAATATGATAATGGTTAATGTAATTTACTAAAGAGTTAAAGTTTAAGTACAAAAAGGTAAACTTAATTGTACCGTAGATCAGTAGGATGCACACTGACCCCCTATTTTGTCTGCGATTTTGAGTCACACTATATGATATACTTATCTAAAATATACTTCACAAAAAATCCTTGATTTAACAAATTTCACGAGTGACATACCCTAAGCAGAAAATATACATGTTGATGCAAAGGGAAAATAATCTTACGCTCTTCTTTCAATGGTATGATTTACTTACAGTGCTTTAAATTTGACAAACCGTCGAAGGCATTATCTTCTAGATTGGTGATCTGATTCCGATGAAGGTATCTAAAACATTGTTATTGTAAAGTGTTAAGATAACAAAAAGTGATCTGTGTCATAGATCTAGTAAATAAAACGAATCGTTAACAGGGTAAAAAAGAGCGGTCCATGGAAACACCAGAGGGATGATTAGGTGTCTAGGAGGAGTAAGCATGATATTTAAACCATTAAAGACATTTTCTCTCATGTTCTTATCTTGGTGATATGGCAATATCTAAAGTAATTCATCAAAATTTAGAATTATATTTTACATATTTGTGCTAGGACCATTTTTTTCATCAAAATGAAACATGAGTGACTCTCAGTATTAATATATAAATGAATGATGGTTATAGAAAAAGACAAAAACTTGCTGCATATTTCAGTAAGAATGTCGGTACGATAGTGAACAAATATACGAAAGTTTATATACTGTAGTCATGTAAAAGAAAATGCATAAGTAAGGAAATAAGCTATCTAATGTGTTTATTCAAACACATTTATAATTTAATGTCCCAGATGCAATACATTCATATCTTCTAATGCTTTTATAGATGATTAGCGATAAAACATATCTTTACATAGAATGCTCATCTTTCATCCTTATTAGAAAATCCGTCTGTATCTTTTAAATACATGTTCGTACTTTTTAAAAAGAAATATATATTTTGATATTTAACCAAGCACATTAACTTATCTAATCTTGAAGGGAGAAATTATTTCAATTAAGAATATTTAATTTTATACTACCAGCTCAATTTTTTTGTCAATTTAGGACAGACTTTTTAATTCTTTGTTAGCTAGTTGAGTTTATACACAGTTCGTCTAACAAGTAAATTGAGATATAGTGCGAATTAAAGGGTAATAGAAATGGGTGGCAGTTCTTTTATATGTTTTAGATCGCGGCGAAATAAAACAAACAAAAAAAAATGCATCGAAATCGATGCACGATTAACGGAGTTATTGACCGTTGGAAGCGTCTATTTTTAGCTGTTATGAAAATCCAATCAAGCAAAAATAGAATCGATCGAAAACGAGGCTATATCGCCGTGACGTCACTACATGGACAGATTCGGCGGATTTGTATGGATTACAACGAGATTAGTTCCGACAACAATGACGATATCAGCCTTGATATGTCAGATGGGTCTTCAATATTTGATGAACCAGATGGATTGGGTGTCGAGCTTGGTATAAGACCTTACCAGTTTGAAACAGAAGCCGATTCTGACGAGGAATTGTTAGTTGAAAACAACGCACAGCCCAGCGAAGACGAGCGCTTGGTGAATACTGACTGGTTAGAAAATGGCATTTTTTCAATTAAATTGCTTAATATGACAGATGTAGTCCAACATTCAGACTTAATGACCATACAAGGCAACATAAATTCATTAAATTGCGTAATTTTTTCAGGGTATGGCTGAACCATGAACATTTTCTGCTGAAAAGTGATTGCCTTCAAGGCTTCGAACTTTTACCTTCTTGTTTGATTACTGGCAAATCTGTTATCAAAAATCACATTCAATATAGGATCATGATAACCCTCCTATAAATTATGATGGCTAAATTTTAGCTAAATGTTTTGTTATTATTTTTATTTAATATTGAACCTATGTAGAATATTGTTTGAATACACTGTAGGCCTATACCGTGGCTTCTTTAGTTACATTACAAAACCAGTATCAACCATATTTTTATGCCCTTTTGAAAATAGCATGTAGTAACTAGAAATATTCTGCATTTAATTTCTAATAAATACAATTTTTGGTTTATGAGTTGGTTGCTTGGGAATGAAATTTCAGTACAGAAAACTACACTTCCACAGTAAATGTGGCTTGGGGAGGGAGATGTACCTGCGTTATGACTTATTCATCATCTGTTATATCACAGATTTTTTCCATTAAACTTTTAATTCTTACACTAAATTAAAAATAGTTTTGATTTGTCAACAGGTGCATTTGTGAGCAGTCTGTTGCGATGCCTAATGCAGAAGAGTGTGTATGCTGCCAGGAGATACCAGAAATCAGATGCGTGACAGAAGAAGATCATCAACACTGTATTACACAGCACAATGGGTTCTTCCCAGTATGTCTTCACCCTTCTGTTTTGAGGACGACATACCATGGATATAGACAGCAGTATGCCGAACTTCCAGAAACTAATGGGTAATAATTCTGATTCAATTCAATGAAACAAATGTTGAAATGAAATCAGAATCAGTTTATTTCGCTCAAACCATACGATATGGTACATGAGGAACATAAACTATAAACTTTAAATGAAACATAAATAAAAATAATTGGCTGTTCATTGTTTATTGAACATAGAGACTCACATCATCATAGGGCAATATTAGTAAAAATTTCTGGTTGGTGTAAATCTCTAACAAACAAAATAATATTTCAACATTTAACTTTGCATGAATGAAAAGATATTCTTAAGAGTATGGAGTGTCTCGAAACAAATGGTAACATTAAGGCAAGTTTGGCGTGTTGAGATGTTATGTACACTAAGTGACATAGGAACATTGCGTTAAATTCATAGATGATCGAATATAAGTTACAAATTTAAAAAAGAAATGTACCTACATTGTATGTTAGGCATTGACTATTTTTTAAGGGATTATCTTTTAGCAACATTTAAAATACTCAGAAAGCAAACAGTTAAATTTTGTATACATCAATAAAACACTGACTGATTTATAAAACATAATTTAACTTCTTAATACCCGAAAAATATATACACCTGTATTGCTAGCTTTTCAGAACTAAACTGTGTTCGATAAAGCAGATCATTAAAAAAATTACACTGTATATTTAATTTTCTATCATTGTTTTCTCTCTTGCATATGAAAAGAAAATTCTGCACTTGCATGGATTTAAAATTTTAACTACATTTGTATGCGATAATCGTTTGATGGTGATCATCTTAAAAAACATATCAACATAAAAAACAATTTAAGAATACAGAGAGGCGATAATCAAACATTAGCTTGTTAATTATGAAGGGAATAACAATACGCAAATAAATTATTGACGGATGTCCTAAATCGTGCATTCTTAGAACGTCGGACGTCATTTTAAGCAGCTGTTGACATTTCCGGAAGACATTTCGATTCTTTAGTAATTTTCTAATAGACCCGTAAGATCTGATAAAACCTATATGTATCAAAATTAATTTCTCAGTAATTCCCACTGATATAAATTTTAATAAATATTGCCTCTTGAATTCGGAATAAATCAATGGGCTATTACTAATATATATTTGACATGGCGTAATTTGCGGAGCGGGACAATATTTGCAAGACACGGATTATGTTTGATTAAATACCTTAGCGCCTGCAAAATTTGCAATTTTCTGTTTGGAACAAGTTGTTGTTTGAAAGTACTCATTGTATGTCAATTCAAATTTGTAAATTTCACCAACAATTTCTTTTTTCACCATGGAAAATGCGTTACACTAAATTTTCATTGAATGGGACATCTTAAATGACTTTTATTTCAGAGGATGTGGTTATCTATTCTTAACAAAGGTTGTCAACAAACATATTATGTCTAAATATAATGTAAGAGAATTATCCTGTAAAATATCAAAGAGATGCGAAAAGATTTTTCAATTTTATGCTAGAATAAACTCTGTAAAAGGTATTTTTCTGTTACAACAAGAAAATTGATTGTCAATGTGTACATGTCTTGTAATAATACTTCTATTTGTTACAACATTATTGGTGAGAAGAAATCCTTTATTTTCATATAAAACACTATACATTTATTATCAGGGCTTACTGCAAATGTAAGCTGAAAACGGATTAAGCGTATTATTTCCAATTAGTAGCAATTCCTAACGTTACGTCTAAATTATCTTTATTTCATAAAAATAGGCATTCGCCTGCACCTATTAATTGGCGGAAGAACTCTGTCAACTTGCAATAAACACAAATTTAATCACCAAAAATGATAAAGACACCAATTCAGTGCTTTTTCCTTCATTAAAACATTATACTCTTGCTTCGGAATTTCAAATAAAAAAGGCGGTCGCAACTTTCACTTCGACGTCAACAATATTGCCATTTCCGGTAGAAAATATAAAGAAAAATCTAAACATCGGCGGAAGAACTTTATCCAAAACAGTAAGTACATAAAAATCTGCAATTCATTGTACGTTCTCTAAATAAAACTTTATCGAATCTGTAGCCATTATAGCTCTAATATGGCCGATCTGTAAATGAGCAGAATGAACACCATTTCTCCACATGAAGTACGCAGCTATGTTAAGGCTTACTATGAATTAAAAATAATCGTTTTATTTTTGGCTAGGTTTTATTTTCAATATACATGTATTAATCTAAGTATGAATTTACAGGCAACTTGTCATGAGAGTTTAATCAAGTTTTATAATAAAGCATCTTTGTGATGTTACTTGACTTTCCTGATCACGTGAAGAACAGTTATGAGTTATCCATAAATATTGTACAAAATCGAATCGGCACAAATGCAAAACAAAATTATTGTGAAAAAATTGTTACGATATTCCATTCGTCGTAATTTTGGTGGTTATATAAATTTTCTTAAGAAAATATTTTACGAGAAATTCAGATACAAGGGGGGCATTTTCCAATTTTTATCGCAAATTAAAATAGGATAAATTACATGCAATTCCCCGCAAAATTCAGTCAGAGGACATACTTCTCAAGTAGATTTACATAGAATATCTGTAATTTATCCTTATTAATCACTTGTGCCAATCAAATATATACACGCGTCATCAATTCTAACTCTGTCTAAGAACGAGGAAGCGTTTCACATGCATTTTTTGTTATTGTGTAAATATGTGCAAATCGGACAAGTGAAAGGAATACCAATATTAAATGCAAATGTACAACATCACTACAGCGCACTGGAGTTTAAAAAGCACTTGAATTTAACAACAATGCCAAAAAATCTACCTGTCATATGAAAGGAATGTAAAAAATATGACACTTTCCCCGTCAGTCAGCTCATGTATGCATTGATTTGACGTCATTTGCTATTATGATGTCATATTTAGGTAGTTCAGAGAAGTAACTACAATTGGAACGCTTTGGTATTTTAAGGACAGCTTTATCCTAGCCGTGTATAAAAAAAACTCATCTGTTTTTCTCGTGTTTTATTAAAATAATAACTGTTCGAATGTCATTTGGAAGTCAGTTGCAGAACTAAGCAGTTCCAATCTCAAATGAAATGTTCAGATAAACAGAACTTAGGCTAATGTCAAACTGATCATTGAAATCATAGAACATATTTACTCCTGTAAACATCAAAGGTAAAATTGATAAAAATTTTGCCGAGTAAGCATTATTTCAGCTATAAGTCAGGTGTAGAAAAGTTTAAGTAGTAATGTATTTCATAGAATTAATTATATATAAGTTCTCAGATTTGCCTGCAATGCTTCCAATAGGAAAACATCCACATCAACAGATATGTCAGACCCTGTAATGTGATTTACGTCAAGCTTAATGGGAAACAAATGAATGAAAATGAACAGTGTTATTTGATCACGTCTTCAGTATATCTAAATGTCAAAGTAAATGCCACTGCAGATACTTCTTTTTAGATCACCTGATCTGAAAATTCCAGTGTGCTTTTCTAATCGTCCGCCCGTCCGTCCATCCGTTTTTCTGTTAACTATTCACTAACCACTAGGCTAATTTGAACTTAAATTCGTACAAAGTATTTTTGGGTGAAGGGAATTTTAAATGATTAAAGTAAGGGACCAAGCTCTCTTACAAGGGGAAATAATCAAGAAAAGACAAAAATAAAGTCGGGTCATTAAAAATAATCTTCCCAGAAACCACTGGACCAAAAAAGGTAAAACGTTTGTGGAAACATGCTGGGGTAGTGCAAATTTTAAATTGTTAAAAGCATGACGTCTGTGAGTAGGGTTGGACCACAATAGGAAATCAAAGATTTACGTTATAATATATATATAATCAATTCTTTTTTCAAGAACCACTGGTCAAGAAAAGCTAAAACTTATGTGGAAGCTTTTTAAAGTATAGTAGATTCTAAATTGTTAAAATTGCAGCCCATAAAAGGTAGATTTTGACCACAATGGGGAATCAACGTTTTACATTGAAATACCGGTATGTTAAAAAAATCTTCTTTTCGGTACCCTAATAGCCAGTAAAGCTTAAATTTTATTTGAAAGCCTTCTGCGGTAGTGTAAACTTTACATTTTTCCAACCATGGCCTTCGGGAGTAGGGTGGGACCAAAATAAGTATGACAATGGGGGGAAATCTTGTGAAGAACAGCAGAGCCAAAGTCATTTAGGTGAGGTTGTGATCAATGGGCCGGGCCTCTTGTTTTGTAGAGAGTTTGAAATATATGCTGCTTCAAATTAATATAAAAACAGATCTGCTGATAAAAAGCATAATTATTACCTAAATGGGAAATCCAACAAGTCTAACAGATCGCTGGAAGATCTCGTCTCCAAACACTAAATAGATGTTGTTAAGAAGAAACTAGAACATCTCTAATTATCGACTTCAGTCCAATTTTTTTGTGAAGAATCCGAATGATTTTTCATAAATAAAAGTGATTTTGCAAAGAAAAGTTGATGGCAAGGTACAAAAAATAAGATAATTGATCAGGGTGAGATGGAGGAGTTTCAAACTGATACTGAATGTTTACTTTCAGTGTCTGTAAATTTGGCAAACCATTAAAGGCATTGCTCCGAACAGTGTTTATATTGTTGCCATTTAACCACCTAAAAAAATTCGAAATAAATTCATATGTACAAGCAATATTTGTGTCCCGTAATTGAAGATTTGGGGGTATAGAGTTTTTGATCTGTCCGTTCCTCTGTCTATCGGACTGTCTGTCTGTGTCATGGAACTCTTGAGAGTTTTATTTTTTTCTTTGTATAGCGTTAATATGCATGCACACTTATATTATGTTTTGTATGCCGTCATAATAGTATACCTTATCACGAGGTCATAGATAACCTTTTTTCTACTGTTAACTTCAGAGTTCTGATAAACACTAAACAGTGCAGAAGTGAAGAGAAGTGTTTTTCATATCTTCGAGTTATCAACCCACAGTATTCTCGACAGTCTGTTTTCTGTTTGTGTGTTTGTCCGCAAAAAATTTCATATTTAAAATTTGTATTTACTGTGTCAACACATTTGACCTCTTTACCTCGTCCTTGGAGTTTGATCTACTTTTGCAAGAGTTCACCCAACTTTAACCTTGGACAAAACTTGAACAGTTGATGATAGGGCTTACATATTTTACAAGTGTATCCAGTGTGACAAGACCTTTCCATGGTTATAAATATTTTTGACCTTGACTTTTAAGTTTGACCCACTTAAAAAAAACTGTTACCTTGGAGACAACTTTTGCAGGGATAGTACCAGGACCTTTATATTTCACAGATGTATTCCTTGACACTAAATCTTCCTTTTGAAATAACAATTTTGTCCTTATGAACTTATGCTAGGAGTTTGATCTATTTTGTTAAACTTTAACCTTGGCCAAAACTTCTGAATAGTTGGTGCTAGGGTTTCAATATTTTATATGTGTATTTCACCCTGATAAGGCCGTTTCTGGAGTACCTTCAATTTGACCCTTTGATCTTGACCTTGGAGATTGACCCCATTTAAAAAATACAATAACCTGGACCATACCAACTGAATGGATAATGCTTGGACTTTCTTATTTCACTTGTATATTTATTGAGACAAAACCTTTCTTGGAATACATGTAACAACATTTTTTCATCTCTTGACCTTAGAGTTCGACTTGCATTTGAGAAAGCCTCGTCAAAAGTAATGCTGCTTTACAGGGGCATAAGTTTTTTACAAACACATCATGTTTCTTTCATTTTTTACACTTTAATATCATTTGAGAAGGACTGAAAGCATGTTTTAGTCTAAATTGTAATATGGGAAAATGCAAACTTTCTTATGCAAATAAATAAAGAAGTCAAGATTGAATTTGTTCTCAACCAATCCACAGAAACAGAATAATGAAAAAAAGTTAAAAGAACAGTACTAGTGATCGTTCTTTACAAAAAATACACGCACCTCAAATTTATCAACAGGAATAAAACCCATTTCATACGGAAATATGGATGATAAATATGGTGTTTTTTGAACAAAATTTAATTGCACCTTATTCCAACTCTCTTTCTTAGCATAGCATCGCTTACAATTTACATTATAAAGGAGAGCAACAAAACTAAAAATAAGAAAATAAAATGTCATCAGTTAACCTTGCATCAATGTTGAAAATGAAAACATTCTAAAAACTACGAGGGACGTTCAATAAATATGTCATTAGCTCGATGACATACAACATAGAAATCATATGACATTAAGCTTGACTTTTTCTCATTATTGAATATTTAATGAGTTGACAACAGTTTATATGACCACTTTTCATCGCATTCTTTCATTGTGGGAAGCTGGAAAACAAGGTCTATTCGAGACACTGCATTAAAAATGATTGGTCAAGAATCAGTAAACTAGAGTAAATTTAAACGCTTCATTAAAGCAGCTGTAAAACTTGTTAATATCCCAAAAATATATTATCTGAAGTATGTGAAATTTACAGCAACCAATGTCTGTTTTATAGACACGTGAACAGGTGGATTTCAATAAACAAAAATTATATAATGGGCATCCAAAATGGGTACCGTCCTTGGCAATGAGGACTTACAACAACCAATGTATATTTGCGAACATTCAACATACAAATTATCACTGATTATTTTTTATTGACTTTAAGACACATAGCAAAATTGATAGAATTCATTTTGGGGTAGTTCATGCTGTTTAAAAGAAACATTTGATGGTAAAAAAGTTTAATACTCAAGGGTCACCCTATATTTTGAAAAATGAATGAAAGTGACAGCGTTTAGGAATATCTAAACAATTCTTTAAAAAAAAATAAAAAATTGTACTTATCCACGTTTGTCTGAAATTCCAAAAGATAATGGAACTTGAATGCATTTTGCTATAAACCCTCAAAACAAAGAAGAAGGTATGGTTTTAGCTTTATTGCGCCCTAAAAATGAAATGACATCTAAAAGTTTTGAAACTGGCTTAAATATTAGTTAAATAAATGACTCTGATAAATCAGGAAAAAATATGGCATGAAGGTTTACCAATCTGCAAATATGACGTCATTAATGTGAAGTATTCCTCTATTTACAACAGAAAAAAGCCTCCAAATGGCACATTTCAAGGGTGATTTTTCTTTATAAAACAGTGTCCACAGCCGTCGCCCACGTTAATTTTTTGATATTTTGTGCAAAATTTAATAACAAATCACATATCCAAAGATCTTTGTGGGCGATGCCTGTGGACAATGTTATCTGAAAGAAAATTCCATTGAAAATTAGTGTCTTCTGCAACTTTTTAAGAAAATACGGGAAAATGCACATGTTTATGACGTCATAATTAGCATTTAAAAACACATGTGAGACAAATGACTTGTATGATTCTTCTGCATTGAATTTCAATTATTTAAAAAGCATGAGTTTTCAACTTTTACACCAGTTTCATTTTTTAGAAAATCACAGGGCAAAATTTGTATTGAAACCATACCTTCTTCTTTACAATAAGATGCACTTGACAAAACAGCAAAGAGCTAAAAAGAGCAAAGAATGGCAAGAGCACAAAAACAATTTAATGTGCCATTTCCCTAAATATTAGTGTTCTTATTGTTCAAATTCATATTCGAGGAGGAAGTTCAATTTCTGGAGGAGTCTAGAAAACAATTTTTTGCAAAAAAATCAAAGGTTTCAGAGAGAAAGGAAAGAGAGTGAGGAATTCACTACATTAAATTTCTTCATGACAGCGTCCAAACCCACAGGTCACGAAGAGTAAAGGAGTTTGGGGGATAAACAGAAAGTTAATGTTTTGTCATATCAGCAATATTCGCCACATCTTTCAACCTTTGACTTGTTTCATTTCCCAAACTTAGATAAACATCTATCAGAAAGAAAAAAAAACAAGTATAGTAATCATAGGATCTGTCATATTCCAGTGTTACGGGCATGTGTTTTGATTCAAAGAGAATTTTTAATTAAATCATTCAGACTAAATCATAGAAAAGCGTGTTTTTGTTTCTTTCAAAGCCCCAATGACATTATTTATTGAATGCCCCTCGTACATACCCCCGAATCTTAGATTATGAGGATATGCAAAAATGAGATATCTAATCATTGAGTATATGTTTGGTGCTTTTAAACGTGAAAAAATTAAATATAAGGGATATTTTTAAGTTTAGTGTGAAATAAGTTGATATATATTTCATGAAGCGCTACATATAGCGCGCTTCATCAAATATGCATCGCAGACAAGCCTGTGATTTAAACACCAATATCTCACATAAAACTTAAAAACATCCTGTCTGCAAACAAATATCAGATTCCAATCAAATTTATGCTACACCTTCACACCTTTATAATGTAATGCACGTATTTTATTGAGTTTTAAATGAACATATGATTGTCAGAGGATTCTTTTACACACGAAATCACTTAAGTACTTATAGTTGAAAAGATACATGCTATCAAAACCGAAAAGCGAGGTGTTAGAATAGATTTTATGACCTTCCGATTCGATTATTGGAATTTTAATCTGGTAGATTCACATTCCTTCAAAGAAGCTTGATCCATCCAAATATATGTATCAGATTTAGAAATATAACTCTTTTTCAAATTAAATAAAATTTGTTCTGAAAGCATGTGTAATTATCAAAGTCTATATTTATCCCAAAAGATTAATCCAAATTATTACATGCATATATATATGTAATTGGAATTTTTCATTCGTTTATGAGAATTAAGGTCGAAAAGTACTTAATATCTTGAATGTAATCAAATACCTAAAAATGAAACTGCTGATGAAGTTAGTTTATTTTTGGATGATACTATTCATAGTAAAATTAACAAACTATGTCCTGTCCTGGGCCCTAATACTGGTCCTGTGCATATTAATTTTGATAATAGGCTGAGTATTCATTGTAATCATGAAACCAGTTTGCCTGCTAGATATGTAGGGTTACCATATAATTTCCAAAATATTTTAAAATATGTTCTTTTATTAGATATAGATATACTATGGAATAAGGAAAGGCGTAATGTCTTACATAATCTATCATAACCACAGGCATCTAAAGTGTCAATCAATACCCCCCCCCTCCCTTTTTGATTAAAAAAATATAAGAGTATATTATACTGATTGATTGTATATTGTTTAACGTCTCTCTTGAGAATATTTCACTCATATGGAGACGTCACCGTATGCCTGTGAAGAGCTTCAAATTTTGACCTATACTCGGCACTCAGGGCCATTGAGCAGTGAGGGTTCTTTATCGTGCCAGCGCCTACCATGACACGGTACCTACGTTTTTAAGGTCATATCAGAAAGATCCGTGACTTTCACTTCTAGTGCCGAGCGTTGGGCGAAGGAACAGTCACTACCTTTGTTTACGTCTTAGGTATGACGCGGCGCCGCGAACGAGAATCGAACTTGGGCCTCCCGATCAGAGTATATTATATCTCAAAAGTATAAAATTCCCCCATCAAACAAATCTATATGTTCTTCTATGCAACCAGGCTGTACTTTTACTCACGTTTAAAGAATGACCTTATACGGTATAATAAAAATACAGAAGGTAAGAAAGTAGTTGTAAGCAAACGAGGGGTTCCCTTCTTCGAGACAAATGTCCAAGGTATTAATAGTGTTACCTGTTATAATTTTGCAAACACTCTGTTAGGCAAATGTCCATCTACTGGTCTGTTTAACCTAAACTCCGCCGTTAGTGTTTGATTTACTGTAATAGAGAACACCAAACACGTAACGAACGAATATTTGTTTTACGAACGGTAAACTTGTTTACTTTGTGATCACCTCTGTAACTGCCAAAACGTTCGGACGCATCACACGTATAGAAAAATAAAAATTATTTGTCAATTTGATAAGTATAATCGCTTTGGTGTTCCATGTTCCAGTATGCTATAAATATATGCAGATGTTCAGGTGTGTTTTTATTGATTCCTTTTAATTAACTTATAACAAATGAAAATTGATCCTTATTATATTAAAGCACTGGCAGACCAGAGGGGGGTTCCGGGGATTTGAACCCCCCTTTATTTTTGTACACAAACAGAAAGAGAGAGAGAGAATAGCTTTTCTGTAATATAGATATTTATACGTCTAATCATTTGAAAAATAAAAAAATCGCTGTCCTTTCTGCTCGCTAGATATGCAGATTTTTGCGTACATGTATTTGCTTTTCTCGGTGTACCTTCACAACCCTGTCTAAGGGCTCCGAATATCCACTAGTAACATGAAAGGAAGATTCCAGCGAACTTTAGCTATAACATTTTGGACCATCTTCAGGAGTAACTAACTTTAGAAGTATGCATAAACATTTTTAATCAAAAATAGAATAATGGCAAAATGTTCCTGTAGTATGCAAAAGGAGGGGGTCACTTTTTCTGAGAATAATATTTTGCTGCATTTTTAGATAATATTTTGTTTTGGAACTCCCTACACATCTTTTGTTGCCGGAAAATACGCAGATTCAAGATTGAAAGTATTGCACCGAACAGAAAAGTTACAATAAGCCCCCCTCTACCCCCTCCCAAGTTTAAAGTGTGGTACATAGGTTTTTTTGTTTTGTTTTTGTTTGTTTGTTTTGCTTGTCAAATATTTTTTGAGCTCCCCCTTCTTAAAAAATGAAGCTACGGACTTGAAGTGGCCATAGTGTGATTCTATGCATGAGTTCTGGGTACACCGACCTGGCCCCCCCCCTTTTTTTTCAAAAATTGCTGGATCCGCCCATGTTAAAGGATGAACTTTGTTTATTACGATAATGCCTTTAGTTACATATGGCACGCCAAATTTACAAAAATGAGATAAACAGTTTCACAGTCGAAAAACTAGGTTAATCGTTTGTAAACTATAGTTTACAGACTGAAAACTATAGTTAACAATTGAAAGTTAATCTATATTTTACATCTGTAAACCGTATTTAACGCAATAATCTATGTTTCAGAACCAGAAACTATATTTAATACTGAAAATAATCATTTGCGGTTGCAAAACATAGATTATCTGATAAATACAGTTTCACGATTTGTAAACTATGGTTTACAACTCTTAACCATAGTTCACGATCTGATAAATATAGTTTCACGATTTGTAAAACTATGATTAAGGGGGGACCTATGTCGTTCTACGTCAAAGCAGCGTTATGTGACGTCACAATAGCGACGTTTGTTTTTACCGGTAGACTTTTGCAACTGTGATATTGGCAGAACGTTATTAAATAAAATAATCAATAATACACAGTTCACAAAAAGAAAATTTATTCATCATTAATAACAGTTTTATTTTAATTATGGAGTTTATTAATACTAGAATTCTCTTCCTTTGGTTGAAAATTCATAGGAATTTCAGTTGAATGATATGCTGATATATAAGTGCAAAAAGATAAGATAAAATTCAGAAAAGAAAGCGGCTTAATATGTTTAATTTTATATTTACCATTAATTGTATTTTCTGGATAAAACTAAGAAAAAAATTAAGAAATGTACTTTTACCTATATTTGCTTATTGATTTATACATGTAGTACATGTAGATTTTATTGTATAAAGTCATTCCTAGGTTCTAATAGGTGTTGGCTGTTGACGGGGAAGTGGGGGGGGGTGGAGAAACAGAATGATTGGAATGAAGAAGGAAAGAATTAATCTGTTTAAATTGCTTCTACTCAAAACAAAATACTCGTTTTTCACAAAATAGTTTTTTATTCAGATGATTGTCAATGCTTACTTACCTTTTTTTAGTGCAGAAAGGTCAATATTTATGACACAAGAGTGCGAAAATAAAAGAAAGCGTCATATTTCTCGTTTATTTTATCATAAAGGTATACTCTTTTCTTTGTTAAAATAAAGAGATGAACCATTTCTTTCAAAAAATATGAATTACAACATTTTCACACAAAGAATTTTTAAGATATTACCTCTGATGCATGTCGGAATTGTAAAAAATACGACAAGAAAAACGGGGTGATACTTACATTGTGTTCCATTATAATTTTTCATGCGAGATGAATTACAATGAATTTGCCTTCATTTTAAAGATACAAGTCACATAAATTAAATACCTGTTAATTTTGAATGTGATTTCACAGTTTTGGCTCTTTTTAGCGCATATTTGGGGTAGAACAATAATGTCTGAAAATAATCTATTTTGAGCATTTCACACTGTTTTTGCACGTGCTCCTGTGTAAAAATAAGCATATAAAGGTATTGTTTTTAATACCTAAAAATTAAGAGCAAGTGGTCAGGAAAGAAATGTCAAAGTTTTGAAAATTTCACACAAAGACTTTTCGGACATAGGTCCCCCCTTAACAGCCCTTAACTATAGTTCACGATTGTAAATTATAGTTTAGATACGTGAATCTATGTTTAACAACAAAATCTATTGATAAAGTTCTTTTACAGACAGATTAACTGAAATTAGCATTCGTAAACTATAGTTAACAACCGTTAAGTTTTACAGATGAAAACTATAGTTAACGAATTGTTAACTATAGGTTACGGTTTGTAAACTATAGTTTAAAGTTGATATATCTAGTTTATCAACTGTGAACTATGTTTAGCATATTTTTTTGAATTTGGCGTGCCGTACTTATAGGTTGTAACAATTATCAATACGACGCTTTGCAAGAGCTGAGCCCAATTTAACATTAGATGCAAGTTTCCGTTTACGGTGTCGATATAAGGAACTGGACATAAATATAATAACCCGATATTGGTCGGTCATATCTAACTAGGAAATGTAGAAAATATGTACTAGCATTTAAACTGTCTAAATATTTATTCAGCGGCGGATTCAGGAATTTCAAAACATGCGGGGGCGCAGTAGAAGACTGGTAGGTCTGGGGGCTGCAATAAAGCCCTGGTGGGGATCCAGAGGCGCGATCAAGGGCCGAAAGCCACGAAAACTGAGGAACTCTTTAACAAAATAGAGGTGTTTTCCTGTTGTTTTTAGGATAATACGAGGGTTGATCCAAAAGTAATGACACAGTGTCCATATCTTTTATATTTGGCGTCATATTATCAAATACAATATGCCAAAAGATGCACAAATATAAATCTAATTAACATCGAAATTTTAATTTAATAATGTTTATTTGAATTTATTTTATGGATGTTTAAAAAATAGAGCATAGGGGGTGTCGCCGCGTCACACCGGAAGGTCACGTTTTTAAGAGTATTTTTTTCTTAGAATGAAAAAGACAAACACTTTAAAAAGATTCTAAAAAGCACCTAATCTCCAAAATTTTTAAAAGACACAATTCTCGTCATTTTTTAGTCTTTAATTGAAAATTAAATGACGGCGCATTGGTATTTGTGATCATAAACATAGTTGTTTTACTCTGTTGAATTGAATAAAGGGATTGTCGATGGGGAAAAACGGCTTGACGAGTTGTAATGTATTTTTGCTTCAGAATATGGGAATCATCACAAGCGACAGTTACTTTAATTAATCAGACTTACAGAATAAAGAATGTAAATAAGAGACATCTTAATAGATGGTTTCAGCAATTTAGGGCAAGTGATTGGTCACTGAATTATCAGCAAAGGACAAGAAGACCGAAAGATAGGAGAGCGGGTGGAAACATTCAATGTGTCTGACTTTGTCAAAAAAAAAACCCTATAAAGTGACATGTGAATTCTTAAGTTTGTCTTAAGCTACTGTATAAAAAAAATTGACAGAGTGCTTAATTATGAAAAGGTGAGTGTGTAATGGTACCAAGAATTCAGTTTCTTAAGAAAGTGGAATTAGTGAAAGTGTTTGCGAATCAAAATATTCTTTTTTTTTAATGAAACGAAGGGGAAACGCTTGATTGTGTGACGTTGCGTATGCGTCATATGACGTTATATTTAAGTGCGGCGACTACCATTAACACACTTCGTTTAAATTCCGATATTTGGAAAGTATACATTATATTCCTTTTCAGGTCTGATTTGAAATAAAAGAAGCTTCTAGCATATATATATTTTTTTGTTTTACGTCGATTTATAGCAGTTTTATCAAAGTTGTGACATTACTTTTGGATCAACCCTCGTACAAACAAAATTAAAAATCAAATAGGAGAGGGGGCACACGCCCGGCGCTCCGGTGCTGGATCCGCCTTTGAAATAATTACAAAATAAACATAAAGCAAGTGATCGTATTTATAAACTAGTAATACGTTCGTGCGTTGCGTGTCTGGTGTTCTCGACTAGAACGATTTATTAATCAGATAAACTTTCTTCATTGAAAGCTTTGGAGGAGTCTATTGGTTACAAATTTAAACTGTATCACAGTTATCCAATCAGTTAAGCACTTCTGTTTCGCCTTAACTGACTGGATAACTGTGATACAGTTTAAATTCGTAACCAATCAATTAATGAGGATTTTCAAGTTGAAACAATTAGTTGACACAATTAATTGTTTACTTATTACAGAAATTCGTCCCTAGCAACGCTTTCAGTATACTTTATAATCCTTACATAAGGGGATTGAAATAAAAATAAAAATTAGTTTTCAAAATCTGTCCACAAAACAAAAATTATTGACGACAAATATTGAATGCAATCGATTGTGAAGTGAGGAAGTTGAAAATCTGACGTCACAATGAAAAGTCTGACGTAAAAGTAGGTCATACGAAAACCTTAATGAAATTTATGATAAATATTTTGTAGTGTTTTTCATTTACTTTTTGGACAATAAATGTGAAGAAAAATAAAAAAAAAATGGATTTTGCTTTAAAAATTTAAATTGAATGTGCATTTTATTTTTGAGGTCATATTTATACAACAAAACCGGTTTTAAGATACTTCAGAGAGAGAGA
>NW_026932332.1:0-5100 GCF_032062105.1 Saccostrea cuccullata | reverse complement strand
GGAGTTGCAGATAAGAGAAAGGTACCCCAAAGCGTAACAGACAGACGGACGGACATACCGCTTACTATATACCCTCCCGGTTTTCAAGCAGGGGGTATAATAATGGCATCATTAAAAAATCTTATTAAGAACCACTGGGTAAAAAATATGAAACTTACGTGGAATCAT
The DNA here is from genome assembly GCF_032062105.1 of Saccostrea cuccullata. Taxonomy (NCBI): domain Eukaryota; kingdom Metazoa; phylum Mollusca; class Bivalvia; order Ostreida; family Ostreidae; genus Saccostrea; species Saccostrea cuccullata. Next base: position 4,932 of record NW_026932332.1, on the reverse strand, counting down.
CCTGAGGTAGTGTAGAATGAAGTTTGTTCAAATCATGACTCCTGGAATTTCTGTGAAATCCTTTCAAAATGCTTCTCCTCCTACAGTTTTGGTCTGATTTCAATATTATGTGGCACACAAGTAGACTATACTAAGATACATAATTTTGTTTTCGATGAACGGTGTTGCTGTGATTACTAAACAAAATAGAAATTTACGTGAAATACTTTCAAAATGCTAGTTTTGGCCTGATTTTAATATACCCGGTAACTTGGCACACAAGTATACTACCCTAAGTTATATATTTCTGTGTATCAGTTTTTTTATTTCGATGAACTGTGCATGTGTTGCTTAGGTTGCTAAAAATAGAAATTGCTGTGAAATACTAATTATACTGTAAAAACGCTTCTCCTCCTACAGTTTTAGTCTATAATATAATGTGGCATGCAAGTAGACCACACTGAGATAATAATTGTCTGTTTTGATTTTTGATGAATGATGTTGCCGTGGTACTTGTAACTAAAATTGAAATTCTGTAATATTTTATTAAAAGCTACCCCTACAGTTGTAGTCTTATTGCAATTTTGTCACAATAAGAGACTTAATCAAGGATCATTATTCCATTTGTTGCTGTTGTAAAGTTTCAAGTCCCAATTGCTACTTTTCTCTTCCTTTGTTATAAATACAAACCAGTAGAGCTACAGTTTCGAAAGTGTTTTCTTGTTTGTCATTGTATTGCAATATACCAAAATATCGATATTTTTGCGCAGCCCTACTTGTTAACAGGGTTTTCCTTTATTTTTCAAGTAGCAGGGGGATTCAAAGGAAGTAGGAAGCACCAGTATGCGAGCGCCAAACGTGAGAGCCTACTCAGGGGGTCCAGAGGCATCCCCCCCCCCCTCCGTAAAAGTTTTGAAAATAAGAATCTTAGCCATTTCCAGCGTTTTAGACAAAAAATGTAGAATTTAAATAATGAGTAAAAAAAAAGAACAAAAAGAATTTAAGAATTGATAATTCTGAACACTTTACCATATCATTTTATCAAGGATAACATGAACAAGTTAATATCTTTGATTTTACATGGTAAATATTAAAGTTTTGGGGGGAGGTTTAATGCAATGTTTCAACATGTTCGTGTGCTACCTATGCAAGTTTCTGTTACTCCTCATGTGAAGATATATTTCAACCATACACAATGAAAAGGAAACGACTTTAATGACATTTTAAGAAATTTAAAGAATAACAACAGCAAATTCACAAAAAATTCTTTCTCTACTTCATGTTCAAAGTCTGCTTCAAGCTCATCTTCTTTGTCTTCTTACTCGTATTCGCTATGAATTTTCTGACTATGCAGTATGGACAAAACTTCCTGAAACTTTTGTTCAATAATCGTAATCTCATCTGACCCAAAACTGGCTTGAGTTGAGAATTGTGTGTTTCAACAACAAACTCAGGTTCAACTGTTTTGTTTTCATTGCCCATTCCCATTTGACCAATCGGGGAGTTTTTTGTCTTTAAATGTTTTTCCCACTGCTTCTTTCATAATGCTGTTGTGTTCTCAGATACTGTCTTTGGACCGATAATGCTTACATGCATAATTGTCGCTAATATTTTGTTGGATAATCAATTCCTAAGCCTATTCTTAATACACTTTACTGCACAGGCACCTCTATCTCTGGTCAGGCATTGCTAACTGGCATTGACAGAATGATTTTAGTCAGTTTCAGGATGGTCCAAATGGAGTTCTGAACACAGGTAAACGATGAAGAAAGTATTCTGTGGGTATAAAGCTCTGGAAATTTGGCAATGTGGATTTCAGTTTTTCAAGGTGATACCTAAACTGAGCCTTTCTGCTTAAGTCCCAATATTTCATTTTTCTCATACCCATTTTGCATCTTTGTCATCTGATACTCTGTTTGATGTTGCCCAAGAGTAAATAATCTTCCGCTCTCTTAAGTAAAGATTTTTACCGCCGAAATATGGCTCAAAATATTGCCGATCCGGCGTTAAACAATTATATAACAATCACAATCACAATCTTGAGATTTTTCCCATCTTGACAATAGGGGACTTTGATTGAAGCATGTCATTTAGAGCATCCTTGGTGCAACTGAACATCTTCACTCAATCCGAGCATAGTTAAGGGTTCCTGTTTGAAAAGTTCGGCTGAGAGAGACAGGATTGCATGGTAGTACATTTTTTCAGGACATATATGGTTAAGATGAATTTGACTTTTTTGGCACGAAGACCTGGACTGAGTTGCTCAAAACACTGGTTAAATTTGACCACTGGATGAGTTAGCCGTTGGCTAAATTCAATATCCACTGGCCAACTAACCACTGGTCAAATATTTGTTGCTCAAAATAAAATTAGCCTCTGGTTAAATAACCACAGGTTAAGTGATTTAACCACTGGTTAGTATCCCACAATGCATTACACTTGTCCAGTTGTCAACCCAAAAAAAAAAATGGCTACCATGGTAAATATCAAATAAATAAATAGTAAGACCTTTTAACGTTACAACCGTATGTGGAGAAGAGGAGAAATATCGACATATTACAGTATCAAAACTAAACACGCTTTAGTCGCAAAAAATGAGGAACACACAAGTCAGCAGGGATTATTCTTTGCTGAAAATTCAAGTGGAGGATGCAGTAACTGTCAACACGTAGAATGGGAAAGGATTAGCACCACAGGTAAGATGGATAGAATGATTGCAGAAACCTAGATGCTCGTTAAGATGTTAGATCTTAGTTTTACAGCAAATATTTTAAAGACAATACCTACTCAAAACAGCTACATGTATAATTACGAGGCAAATACATCAATTTGTATCGTTTCATACCTAAAATATAACTGATTGGAGTCAGGACCCCTTTATTGTTTACATTATGTTAACGTCGTCTGCTATTATTCGAGGAAATTCGCACTTGTTGTATCATACCTCGACAGAAAGATCTCAGTCCAGTGGTTTGTCAAATATTTCCAAACAAGAAATAACTTTCATCACCTTTATGTAATCCTGCATTACAATGTTCTAACACTGTCTGAAAGTGGGTAGCATTTTTAAAAATTATTACAGTAAGGTCATGGTCGATAATGCAGGTAGATACAGCGAGTTCGTCACTAATGCATTTCGCTCCGTACAATTAAATTTTGCGGTGTAACTAAAATGCATTATCCCAAGTGTATTTTATAAATACACAACCTTTTAATATTAGCATCAATATATGTAGAAATTAGATAAAAATCTTTATGTAGATATTGATAGCATATGCATGGGAAGCATTGTAAGTGAGTGGCTAATTGAATATGGGTGGGGATGGAGGGGGCTAAACCAACAAATTAAAAACAAATAGCCAATTTTCAATGCCCTGATAAGTCTATCTTTGCAAAAAAAAATCCTGGATGTCTATGATAGATATTAAGAATTTAATGCTAGTTTTAATTTTGAATAAATATTTTTATTCACTTTCTTCTACTAGTAACTGGCTCTAAAATGATAATAAAATCAAAGTAAATGGTACACATTTAATTTAATGCAGCAGTCAACAAGATAGGTAGTTTGAAAAAATAGGCAGATAAAAATATCGGCAAGGAAATTATAACTAATATTATTTTGAAAAACAAATACATAATGCAAGATCTTTAAAAAAGGGGGTAGAGGAGTGTGTGTGTCGGGGGGGGGTCAATTCTCAATTAATTTTAAATTTTGATGTATGGTAACCAAAGAACAATTTATCTATATCCATTATTAGACCTATATGCAAATACAGAAACAATTTTATTCATTTATAATTTTTATTTAAAATATAATACATGTAATGATAATTATTTATTTTTCAGCAAGGGAATACCGCTTGATAAGATCCTTTATAATGCCAACAGATTAATCCCTGAAAGAACCCATTTAAAACATTTCTGCTGACGGTGAAGACATAAAAACCTATCATTACCCTGACTGTGATGTTATTCCTGCCTAATATTGCTACAAAACCACGTCAACATGACTTTAAATTACTGCATATGTCTTTTTAAGAATTCATCAACATTAAATTCTTGGTTACAATATCTACAAGCCTTTGTTTTTTTTGTTATCCCCCAAAATTTACAACAAATAATAATTTTTTAGTCATATTTATCCACTGGTTAAGAGACTTAACCCACCTCTGTGGAATGGATAACTTTAGCCAAGATTTAGCCACTGGATAGCAAAGTTGACCAGTACAAAAATTTTGAGCAACAGATTTTAACCAACGGTTAAAAGTTAACCACTGGATAAGAGATTTAACCAGCGGTTAACCTTAACCAGAGTTTTGAGCAACCCAATCCTGTACTTCCTATCTCTTCAGATTTGTAGGATGGATGTCAAGTCCACAAAACCCATTTACAGTAGCCTAAAAGGACAACCATCTTGTGGAAAAGGCCTTCTTCGCCTTGTGCACAACAGCTTTCCTGGCCTTTTGAGGCATTTTTACTGAACAGTTAGTCATCTCCAACTGTACTCTCCAACTTGCATTTCTCTTAGGAAAGTCCTCAAAAACTTCCACAATTGTCTCAAGTATTGAGATACCTTCTTGATATATGTTGTTTGATCACAAGAGTTAACGTATGCCAATGCCACCTTCGAAGGCTCGTTGAATATTGTACTCCTTAGTTAGGTGGCTTCAATCATCGCAGGTAAAATATACAATTATTGTATTATAATAATAAATAAATGCTTATCATCCCCGTAATCGACGATTCAGGGGTATATAGTGTTGCCCTGTCCCCCCGTGTGTCTATTTATGTGCTTGTCCTGCAAAAACTTTGACATTTCCCGTAACTTTCGATACATGGAAGATATGGCTTTTAATATTTCACATGTGTATATCTTGTGACAAAGCCTTTCTTCGGGTACCAACATATTTGATCTCTTGACCATGGAGAAAACGCGTACCTCCAAAACATCAG
>NW_026932331.1:0-5142 GCF_032062105.1 Saccostrea cuccullata | reverse complement strand
AAAGTTCAGACTCTTTAAGTGTACCTTAGTTTATAATTAAATGATTTACATATGAAAAAAAATCACAATAATTTTATTTATCCCTTGTTCAAATTACAATTTTGTACATCATTTCGGATAAAATCTTATTTGGCGGTCAAATGATCACCGAAGCCAAGTGTCATGAAAAGATGCATTATTACACTACTTGCAGTTTGGTTGTACATCTACGGAAACACCTTAATTTTAATACATGCATTATACCTTTTGAAGCCTTATGTTTTTTTTCTGTTTCAATACACAGACCTCTATCAATATATGCAAGACATTATATTTAAGTACTTATACTTGTCGCTAGGCTTGAATTTCAAGAAATGTGTGTCGCATGTTTTAGCAAAAAAAAGACACCCTCCTTACAAAGAACGAATTCTAAGACACGCAATTAGAATGTCAAACTTTGCCTCTAAAACTTGGAAGAAAAGACGCTCAAAAATACATTATATTTCTTTATTGAATTCGAACGTATTAGTATTCACAATTTCTTTTTTCCACTAATACATGTTCTATATTTGAAATCCTGATGTTATTCCCTCTTTGCTCCTATATATATAGAAATTTAAAATTTCATGAATATGGAGATAATTTCGCACTACCACAAGATATTTATCAGAATAATCGACTTCCTGTTTTTAACAATTTCGCAATGTCCTTGCGATGGCTAAGTGTATGAAACTGAGGAAAGCAATGATGGTGCTGTTCAATTATTAAGTTTTTCCAAATGTTGCAATTACTTTTTGCATTTTTTTAACATTCATTAGAACGCATTTAAAATGAATGTAGTTTGTTACAACTACAAAAGATGATAATTATTCCGAAATGGGCACAATTTTAATCATTATTTAAATTGCTGTGTATGACACACTGAAAAGAGACTCCATATATTTCATTACTCAAAACTCCCTGATGTATACATCAGTTAATTGTTTCCTATCAATTTACGCGCTATTTTAGGAAAATATAAATACTCTTCCCTGTAACTCTACTTCAGGTATGAATAACTTTAAATTTTCGTCGAAGTCCTGGAAACGACTATAATTAAAAATAAATAAATGAAAAGTAATTTCGCTAAAATAAAAATTATTATTTATACCAAGAGAAATATTCATTTTATTTATTTTGCTTTGTACTGTCGTCTATTTTACCAACTGTAAAAAAAATATATTTCGTATACATAATCTCTTAATAAACAGATTTTTTAATCAACTTTAAAAATAACATACTTTGATTCATGAGGATAAAGCTAAGTTTAACGAATTCCAGTGACCTCACTGTCTAAACTGGGTACTATGCACTTCGGAGGGGTCCCTTTATCAGACTTGAAGGAGAAAACATATCTTCCTTTTTCCTAATAAAATATACTTATTGTAGGACATTTCATTAAAACCTTTACAAATTCTGGTATGCAAGCAGGAGTATTTTTTATATTTTTTAAAATTATTCATTCAGATCCTATTACATTATTCTTGTACCTGACATTTTTTTTTTGATTACCAGCTTTTTTATGTATACATTTGCAGGTGATGGTCTTTATCTAAATTTTGTTCCTGTGATTGATTTCCCCCAAATTTATTATCATTTTTTAAAGTGACAAATAAATTTGTTGCTGAAGATCACTATCAAAAACCATGATGAATTCCATAAAAAATCACCTATACGGTACAAAATGGTGTTTTTTGTGGTTTTGAGTTGAGTTAATACAAATAAAAAAAGTTTATAGCGTTAGGTGAAGACAAAGAACTGTGAAATGAAACATATGGAAATAACGAACAGAATTCAAGATAAAAAGTCCAATAAACAATACAAAATAAGAACCGAGCGAACAGGGATTCCAAAAATATCAGAGGTGGGTCAGGTGCCATGGAGGAGTGAGCATATCCTACCTATCCGTCACATCCATCGTATGCACCTTGTCATGATCGGAAAATCACGGAAAAATCAGTCGTCAATTCAGTGTATAAATAAGGAACTAACAATCAGTATGAAAAATGTCAGTTATTTTACTCAATGATGAATTGTATTCGATGACAATTTCATTGTATCGATCATAGAACCTACGAATTGATGAATGTAAACTAGACTATTGAAGGTCTTGTTTTATCAATTTGTTTGTCGATAATTTATCCAGTTTAGAGATTGTTCTTATGTAGAGCATGCTCTTACGTATTGAATCAATTGAGATATGTAAACTCCTTATGCAGGTTATGAATGTTTATTGCTGCATAAGTAAGGGAAGTCGACGATAGAAAAGTTAAAGTTGTCATGTTTATCATTGAGTTTTGTATGTATTGCATATTTTCTGAGTGTGCGCTGTGCCATATTTTGACCGAAGTGATTTGATCATATTAAGTCACTTTTTTCCGTTATTTCCTGATCATGACAACGAGCACACTGCGGGTGTGACCGTTCGGCAGGGGATGCTCACTCCTCCATGGCACCTGACCCCACCTCTGATGTTTCGGAGGTCCGTGTTTGCTCTGCTCTGATTTTGTATATTGTTTAATGGACTTTGAGATTGAATACTGTTCGCTATCTCCATATCCTTCTTGATTCAAAATTTTTGACATGAAAACATACGACTACTAAATGATCTATCTGCAGTATATTTGAGTCTGGGATACCTACGGTTCATTGGCACCTGATCCTGGTTTTGTTATTCTCGTAGTCAGAGTTTTTGTCCTTGTTACAGATTTGAAATGTTTGTAGATATAGGGATCAATAGCTGTTCGATATCTCACATGTTTTTCTTAACTAGAATAATCCTTAAAAAAAACATATGAAATACTCCAACTGGCAAATAATTTCATGATTACAATGACAATGAGTATAATTTAACAAACTTTCTAACTTCTGATTGTTCAGCATTTTGTCAGCAATTTTTTATACACATTAAAGTATTGATATTCATTTTCACCGATCGAACGAATTCTCATTCGGAAACTCGGTGGTTTGCCTGCATGCGCAATACACCAATCTTACTAAAAACACACTATCCCCAATTGCACTACTTAAGTAATGAGTTTATTTGAGTTTGGAATACCTACTGCTCCTTGGCACCTGATCCTAGCTTTGGTACTCTCCGAGTTAGAGTTTTTGTCCAGTTTACCAATCTGAATTATTTTTATATTGTTTGAGATCAACTATAGCTTTTCGATATCTTCTGATCCCATTTTTTTCTTAACAAGAATAATACTAGGATGAAAACAATTATATGAAGTACTCCATCTAGTGAATAATTAGCAGAGTGCATGACAATGACAATGTATATAATTAAACAAACATTTTACGTGTTCTAGCTTCTAATTGTTTAGCATTTTGTCAGAAAATGTTATGTTAATTTAAGTATCGATTTTCATTTTTATCGAACTATTATCAATTTTAATTACTCAGAGCAAAATTTAGCATCGGATTGCTCATCCGAAAACTTCCTTCTTTGGGCTCAACGTTTTTCCTGACATGCTCAATGGACAAATTTTACGGAATAAAAGTGTGTCACCCTTCAATTTTAATGATCTTCTAAAAATGGGAAGCATAATGATTAAAACGTTTTCAAAACTTTTTCATTTTCTTTTTATGCTTTTGGGCATTGCTTCCAAACAAGCTTGTAACTACAAGGAATTTCGTTTGCAGTTTTACGGAAACCTTTCTGAATCAAACTACCAAACTATTTTCTCGGCAGAGGGGATGTATTATGGTAATACGTTAAGTATGTGTACGGATTTTTGCACTGAGGATTTTCGGTGTATAGGAATAGAAATTTGTCAAGTACGAGAGAATTGGTTCCAGTGTCGAGTGTGCTGTGCATGGTTAAAGACAGGGAAGAACTACACCACAGAACAGCCCGGATGTAAATACTTTGAAACGGTATTATTTCATTTTTTTCATTTCCTTCTTTAATTAACATTAAGGCTTCAAAATACCTGTGATTTTTTTCCGATAATATCTTTGCCAGCCATAAAATAATAAGATGGCTGATAATAAAGGAAGAATGTATAGATAATAAATATGTTCCTTTCTAACAGGAGTATGAAAGCAGACAGAAGCGTAAGTAGTATTTACCTTAAACAAAAGTATATCATACATAAACTAACACAAATCTTACACTCTTAAATCTTCCTGAGAAGGCGATAGACATAAAACATTCTCCTTAAAGTTTCCAAAATATAAAACAGTAAATGTAATTTTTCATTCGGTCATATAATTTTGCAAATTCAAAATACACGTATCTGTTTAATCCTCTTTAAGAAACTTAGGCTAATTTCTTAGATTGACACTTTATGCCAAGCACATGAAACCCCTTACACGGTATGTATACGGTTTTTATCTTAAAGAGCGGTCTCCACGTCCCCGCAGTGGATATGCACCTACGAATCTACGACATGAGAGTCACGTTTTGTTCACCGACACGAAATGCCCGCCTCTTTTTCGGAAAAATCGTCACTTTATCACGAAAGGTCCGCCTTTTCTCTCACAAAATTGTCACACAATGTCCGCCGCAATGAAACGTCCGCCTTTAATAAAACATATCGTCACATTATGTCTGCCCTTACAAAATATCCGCCCACGATTAAAAAAAATATATTTTATCAATTCTGTGTGTAACATATGTATCTTTAACCAAACTTGTAATAATGTATGTCTTAAGAATCCATCAATTTTAAAATATGAAAGAAGTAAAAAATACAATTTTTGATTTTGACTTAAATGTATTTGTATGAGAAGAAATTATTATAATGGTCTATTTTATCTGAATGGCTACAACTGATTTCAATCTAATTAAAATCAGACTTCTTAGATCCGCGCCGTATACACTCTGCGTAAGAAGATCTGACATAACCCGACCAGGGGTCATGTTCACGTGAACTTTATCTTAGCCAATCAGAGCGTCGGCTTTGAAACCGTCGGTGTTTACTCAAAATACATCGGAACACCGAACGCATTAGTAAATCCCGAGGCAGTACCATGAATATGGAAGATTTCGGAGGCGGTCCCAAAACACCTCAGCGAATTTATAGCGTAAACGATGTATGTTGTTTATGTTGTTTTTCCTTCATCGTAAAGGAAATTGACGTGAGGGGGAATAGTGTTGTCAAAAAACTGCATAAA
>NW_026932330.1:0-5096 GCF_032062105.1 Saccostrea cuccullata | reverse complement strand
ATCTTCTTCTAGAACCACGGGGCCAGGAAAGCTGAAACTTATGTGGAAGCATCCTTGGAAAAGTGTAGATATTAAATTGTTAAAATCATACAATAGGGAATTCAAGTTTTACATAGAAATATATAAAACAAATATTTTAAAATCTTCTTCTCAAGAACCACTGTGCCAAGAAAGCTGAAACTTATGTGGAAGCGTCCTTGGGTAGTGTAGGTATTGGATTGTTAAAATCATGACCCCCGGGGGTAGGGCGGGGCCACAAAAGGGAATTCAAGTTTTACATAGAAATATATAAAACAAATATTTTAAAATCTTCTTCTCAAGAACCACTGTGCCAAGAAAGCTGAAACTTATGTGGAAGCGTCCTTGGGTAGTGTAGGTATTGGATTGTTAAAATCATGACCCCTATGGATAGGGCGGGGCCACAATAGGGAATCCAAATTTTACATAGAAGTATAGAAGAAATCTTTAAAAATCTTCTTCTCAAGAACCACTGGGCCAGGAAAGCTGAAAGTTATATGGAAGCATCCTTGGGTAGTGTAGATATTAAGTTCTTAAAATCATAAAAGGGAAGGGGGTAGTGGGGCATGATAGGTATAGCAAGAGGGGGAATCTGGTAAGAACTGCATCACCCAAGTTACTCAGGTGAGCGATGTGGCCCATGGGCCTCTTGTCAAAAGTTATGACCAAGGTTAATTATTTTTAAAGTGGATCAATTAAACTCTAAGAACAAGGTCAACAATGTTTAATCCATTGAAAGGTCTTTTCATAACGAATACACATGTGAAATAGGAAAGCCCTAGCATCATCTGTTCAAAAGTTAACTTTATAGCAACTGTTAAAGTTTGGAATTTTTGGTAAAACAAGAGGCCCCTGGGCCTTATAGGTCACCTGAGCATTATTCAACAACTTCCCAGTGACTGAATTTGATCCATGTTTTAAGCCAGATGCTATAGCATTTACAATTTGGTCATCATAACTATACACTTAGCAGTTCCTAGTTTGGTTACTTTATACCCATAGGCAGGGTAGGGGAACAAAAAATGCATTTCAACTAATCAGTAATATTCAGCAATAATCAGTAGTGCCGCTACTACACATGAACCCTTGACTCTTAGGCCTAGATCCACACATTGCACTATTTTTGGAAAGGAATACTTGCTTTTCAAAAATATTTGATTAATACCAAGGAGCACATTTCAAACAATTCATTCATTTTCAGTACATAAGTGTAGCCTCCCCCCCCCCCCCCCCCCACTATGGTACAACTGACCCTGGGGCCTTGAAATTTACAATTCTTGAAGATTAGGGATTGCTCATAACTATATCACTCTAAAAAAAGTTTTACTTGTTGTTTTTAAAATAAGATATTAGATTAAGAAAAACTAGTAATTATTAGTAATCCATTTAGTCAGAATAGCAAGTAAATGACTATCATGGTTAGTAATTGTAAACATAATTAGTAATAAGGATGAATTCATTTACTTATAAAATGATTTACTAAGTATCAATACTTAATAGGAATTATATTACTAAATGAACTACTCATTTTTAGTAAAATATTATTACTTAATTTAGAGATAATATGCTTTTTATTTACTAGATTTTATAAATTAATACTAAGTAAATGTAATTCTGAAATTAAGTAAAATCTAGAATATTATTACTTAAGAGAATGCTAAGTAAATGAAATACTTATCATATTTACTAAAATCGACATTATTTACAAGAAAAACTGCAAGGTATCGATCCTCTGATAAAGGAGATACATGTAACTATGAGAGTACATAATGTAAGACTAATCACAGTTTTCTTGATCACAGTGTCTAATTGAGCTTTCTGAGTAGTCAGTTAGATGAAATCTACATGGAACGGTAACAATACTTTCTATTTCTTTTGCCAATTTCTTTGTAATTGTTTTATTATATTTAACAATAAAACATTTAATTCCAACATCAAAAGCCTTATAAATTGAATAAGTTGTATCTTTTTAAGGACCATTTTAAAAATGGTTTAAAGTTTCAAGTACTTAATACAACATTTTAATTAGTATGACTTTTTTTTTTACATGAAGAAATATTTAGGAGAAAGATAACTCCTCCTCACAATTAATATGGAAGCCAAAATTATATATTACATTTCAAGAATTCAATCCTGATAGTGATTAGACTACCATTTTTAAGTAATTATTTGTATTGAAACTGCTCTTAATTCTCTTTGATTCAGTTAATAAATTATTGTTTTAAGTAAATCAATTAAATACAATTTAAACAAGACACTGATGCCCCCCTTATGGCAACATACCAAAGGTTAAACTTTCCTTATATGCAAATTCAATATATTGGTATTTTTTGATATCTCAAAGGTCAAGGTCAAATGGTCAATGTTATTGGTATCTAATGAAAGGTCCTGCCACAAAAAAAATATCTGAAATATGAAAGCACTAGCCCCAACCCTTCATACGTTATGGTCAAGGTTACCAATTTTTAAATGTAGATCAAACTCCAAGGTCAAGGACAAAGGGTCATATTTGGTGGTACCCAAAAAATTGTCTTGTCACAAGGATGAAATCTGTAAAGTATGAATGCACTAACCCTAACCCTTTTAAAGTTAAAGTCAAGGTTTGCTTTTTATAAGTGGGTCAAACTCCAAGGTCAATGTCAGAGGGTCAAAGTTCTTGGTATCCAATGACTGGTCTTCTCACAGGAATTACATATACTAGTATGTAACTATGAAAGCCCAATCCCTTATCGTTCAAAAGAAATGGCCAAGGTTAAAGTTTTTTCACAAGGATGAAATCTCCAAGGTAAAAGTCAAATGGTCATGGTTGTTGGTATCCAATGAAAGGTCTTTCATCAAAGAATATATATGTGAAGTATTAATGTCCTGGTATTTACTGTTAAAAAATATGGCTAAAGAATTGGTTGGGATTTGTAAAAGTGGGTCAAACTCCAAGGTCAAGGTCAAGAGTTCAAATTTGGCGATACTCAAAGAAAGGTCTTGTCAAAAGGAATGGACATGTGAAATATACAAGTCATAGCTCCGCTAAATCAAAAGTTATGGGCAAGGTTAATTTTTTTGCGGACAAACAGGGAGACAGACAGACAAAGAGACAGACAGACGGACACGAAAAAAACTTCGTTTACGGGGGCAAAAAGATATTAGTTATATAGTAAATAGTGGTAAAGGCCAAGTAATGTTATTACTTATATACACAAATTTAAGTAAATATAAATTACTAAGTAAAACCTTTAAGTGTTTAAGTAAAACAATTCTTTAAAATAAAAAAATCAAGTAAAACATTTGAATTTAGTAATTGACATATATTTTAGTAATTGATTTAAAATTTTAAGTAAATGCTTAGTAATTATCTTTTACTTATCTTTGTTATTTCAAGTAAAAAATGACTACTAAGTAAAACTTTTTTAAGAGTGATAGGTAATTCATCTGCTTAAAACCTAGGAGAAAAGAAGAAAATATTCAAAGATTTAATGTTTTTTCACTATACATGTATAATCAATACAGCCCCGCCCTAACACCAGAATCCCTGACCCTGGGGCCATAAAATTCACAATTTTGGCAGAGGCACTTTTGCTGATCATAACTATGTACTTAGTTAGTTTATTTAATACCCAGGAGTAAAGAAGAAGATTTTCAAAGAATTCATGTATTTCCTCTATATAATCAATAGAGCCCCACCCTGACACCAGAACCCCTGACCCTGGGGCCATAAAATTCACAATTTTGGTAGTGGCACTCTTGCTCATCATAACTATGTACTTAATTAGTTTATATAAAACCTAGGAGCAGAGAAGAAGATTTTCAAAGAATTCATGTATTTTCACTATATAATCAATAGAGCCACGCCCTAAAACCAGAACCCCTGACCCTGGGGCCATAAAATTCACAATTTTGGTAGAGGCGCTCTTGCTCATCATAACTATGTACTTAGTTAAATTATATAAAATCTAGGAGCAGAGAAGAAGATTTTCAAAGAATTCATGTATTTTCACTACATAATCAATAGAGCCCCGCCCTTACACCAGAACCCCTGACCCTGGGGCCATAAAATTCACAATTTTGGTAGTTAATTGCTCATCATAACTATGTACTTAGTTAGTTTATTTAATACCCAGGAGTAAAGAAGAAGATTTTCAAAGAATTCATGTATTTCCTCTATATAATCAATAGAGCCCCGCCCTGACACCAGAACCCCTGACCCTGGGGCCATAAAATTCACAAATCTGGAAGAGGCACTCTTGCTCATCATAACTATGTACTTAGTTAGTTTATTTAATACCCAGGAGCAGAGAAGAAGATTTTCAAAGAAATAATGCATTTTCACTATATACTTATTTAGCCCCGCCCTAGTACAAGAACCCCTGACCCCAGGGCCATGAATTTCACAATTTTGGTAAAGGACTCAATGCTGATTACAATCATCCAAACAGTTTGACTGCTTGATGTCCAGGAGTAAAGAAGAAGATTTTTGAAGATTGCATTAATTTTAGTGGTTTTGGCCCCACCCCCCAGGCCCCAGGGGGGCAGGGATCATGAAATTCACAATTTTTGTTCCCCTTCACCCATAGATGCTTTGTGCCAAATTTGGTTGAAATTGGTTCAGTGGTTGCAGAGAAGAAGCTGAAAATGTTCAAAAGTTTACGACCGATTGACGACGAACGACGTACGACGAACGACGTACGACGGACGACGACGGACAAAAACAGATCGCAATAGGTCACCTGAGTGACTCAGGTGACCTAAAAAAGTGGGTCAAACTCCAAGGTCAAGAGGTCAAATATGGTGGTACCTTAAGAAAGGTTTTGTACAAAAATATGCCGAAGCCCCGCTTACTCAAAAGTTGTGGGTAGGTTAAAGTTTTTGCAGACAAACAAATATACAGCTGGACAGACGGACGGACAGTACAAAATCTATATACCCCCGAATCTTTGATTACGGAGAAATAAAGTCTATTTCACATGTGAACCCCCCCAAATCCTGTCTCTTCTGGTACAAAACAAGGTTATAATTATTTTTTTAAAGAAAAGTTTGTAAAATCTTAAGGTCAAGGTCCGTTCTTGTCACATGTTACACATATA
>NW_026932329.1:0-50855 GCF_032062105.1 Saccostrea cuccullata | reverse complement strand
TAAACACGGTAAATTATTGACAAGCAAGTTGATGAAACAAGAATATCAGCAATCTCGTTAAAGACGTCGTTTCTTTAACTCTTCTGGTCAATGCACGGCGGGTGTGACCGGTCGGCGGGGGTGCTCACTCCTCAATGGCACCTGATCCCACTTCTGATGTTTCGCAGGTCAGTGTTTGCTCTGCTCCTATTTTGTATTGTTTTATAGATGTTGATATTGAATACTGTTCCGTTATCTCCATATCCTTCTTCCATCAGTTATAAATACAACAAGTTGCTGTCCTTTAAAAAAGGACTGCAATACGTGGACCATATGCATGTTTTTCTAACCGAAATTCAATTAAGAAATTTTCTAGGTGTAGTGAATATTCATGTAGGTTTGTTCACATTGTCCACAATGATCTGCCTTCTTATGACTGATTGTAGTCTCAAAGCAAAGTTGTTAAATTTTATCTCCGATTAGCGGCCTTAAGTTTTGCCAGTTTCAAAAATCGGGCTATTTTGATACATATGCATGTAACCGATAATGGCTGCGACTTGACACCTGTTCTGGATTTATGCGGAAGAAAAACAAAGATCCGATGATGGTTCACGTGTATCACAGCTCTGTAGCACGCAGAAATTTTTGCCCCCCACACAGGTTGAAAGTAACTGTTATATATAGACCTCTATCAAACGGCATTGGATTGCTGAAAAAATTAGCTTTGCGAACCTTGATGCACAAGACTTATGCCGTTTAAAGCTTCTTCTATTTTTTAAAATCTTACCGAAGCTCATCGTAAAATAAGCATTTCATTAGAATTGTAAAGTTACATGTATACTAAGTTCTTCCTACTTTTTAAAATGCTTGTATCAATCGAATCAAAGTTTAGTTTGTACATAAAAGGTATATGACTGTATAAGAAGGAGACTCAGATAGCCAATGACTATGTAAATGTGATATGTTGGATTTAAAAGCGCGATTTGCAAATAATGGCATATTCTATACCTTTAAAAATTTGTTCTTACATAAATCTAAACGAAAAAATTCTAACATTTTTAATGTTTTGCTGAGCGGGCACAAAAAAAAATCGATGTTGGACTGTTGAGTGAGATGTTGGACCGCTTACGCCACAGAATGGGTGGGGCTTAATCTCATTTTCATTCGTTAAACAGTTAACGTTAAATCACGGAATACAGTATAAAATACATGTATGTCAATAAAATAATATGAAAAGTATTACAAAATAATTATTGACAGAGTTCTCGGGCTAAATGCGTTTTGTCGGACCCTCGAACCTCTCGAAGGAAATTGAGAAGGGGCTTGCCCTCCGGTTTTTGATGCCCGCATAAAGCAGAGCGGATCAAAAACCCTTGATTTGAGGGGGTGATAGAATCAGGAGGGGTGGAGTATCCTCCCACTTCTATTTCCATGATCGTATTTAGCTCACCTGAGCCGAAGGCTCAAGTGAGCTTTTCTGATCACATTTTGTCCGTCGTCCGTCTGTCTGTCCGTCTGTCCGTCTGTCTGTCTGTCTGTCTGTCTGTCCGTCTGTAAACTTTTCACATTTTCGACTTCTTCTCAAGAACCACTGGGCCAATTTTGACCAAACTTGGTACAAAGCATTCTTGAGTAAAGGGGAATTTAAATTGTAAAAATGAAGGGACATATCACCTCGCAAGGGGAGATAATCAAGAAAAGACAAAAATAGGGTGGGGTCATTAAAAAATCTTCTTCTCAAGAACCACTGGGCCAGTAAAGCTGAAACTTATGTGGAAGCATCTTGGGATAGTGTAGATTCTAAATTGTACAAATCATGACCCCCGGGGGAAGGGCAGGGCCACAATGGGGAATCAAAGTTTAATATAGAAATATATAGGAAAAATCTTTGAAAATCTTCTTCTCAAGAACCGCTGGGCCAGAAAAGCTGAAACTGATGTGGAAGCATCCTGGTATAGTGTTAATTCTAAATTGTTCAAATCATGACCCCCGGGGGAAGGGCGGGGCCACAATGGGGAATCAAAGTTTTACATAGAAATATATAGGAAAAATCTTTGAAAATCTTCTTCTCAAGAACCACTGGGCCAGTAAAGCTGAAACTTATGTGAAAGCATCTTGGGATAGTGTAGATTCTAAATTGTACAAATCATGACCCCCGGGGGAAGGGCGGGGCCACAATGGGGAATCAAAGTTTAATATAGAAATATATAGGAAAAATCTTTGAAAATCTTCTTCTCAAGAACCGCTGGGCCAGAAAAGCTGAAACTTATGTGGAAGCATCCTGGTATAGTGTTAATTCTAAATTGTTCAAATCATGACCCCCGGGGGAAGGGCGGGGCCACAATGGGGAATCAAATTTTTACATAGAAATATATAGGAAAAATCTTTGAAAATTTTCTTCTCAAGAACCACTGGGCCAGAAAAGCTGAAACTTATGTGGAAGCATCCTGGTATAATGTAGATTCTAAATTGTTCAAATAATGACCCCCGGGGGAAGGGTGGGGCCACAATGGGGAATCAAAGTTTTACATAGAAATATATAGGAAAAATCTTTGAAAATTTTCTTCTCAAGAACCACTGGGCCAGAAAAGCTGAAACTTATGTGGAAGCATCCTGGTATAGTGTAGAATCTAAATTGTTCAAATCATGACCCCCAGGGGAAGGGCGCGGCCACAATGGGTTATCAAAGTTTTATATAGGAATATATAGGAAAAATCTTTGAAAATCTTCTTCTCAAGAACCACTGGGCCAGTAAAGCTGAAACTTATGTGAAAGCATCTTGGGATAGTGTAGATTCTAAATTGTACAAATCATGACCCCGGGGGAAGGGCGGGGCCACAATGGGGAATCAAATTTTAATATAGAAATATATAGGAAAAATCTTTGAAAATTTTCTTCTCAAGAACCACTGGGCCAGAAAAAGTGAAGCTTATGTAGAAGCATTCTGGGGTAGTATTAATTCTAAATTGTAGGAATCATGACCCCCGGGGGAAGGGCGGGGCCATTATAGGGAATCAAAGTTTTACATAGAAATATATAGGAAAAATCTTTGAAAATTTTCTTCTCAAGAACCACTGGGCCAGAAAAAGTGAAGCTTATGTGGAAGCATTCTGGGGTAGTATTAATTCTAAATTGTAGGAATCATGACCCCCGGGGGAAGGGCGGGGCCATTATAGGGAATCAAAGTTTAATATAGAAATATATAGGAAAAATCTTTGAAAATCTTCTTCTCAGGAACCACTGGGCCAAAAAAGCTGAAACATATGTGCCCATGGAAGGATCATGGGGTAGTGTAGATTTCAGAATGTCTAAATTATGATCAGTGGGGTAGGGTGGGGTTGCATTATGTATAACAAGGGTGAAATCTGGTAAAGAACAGAATGGTCAAAGCTTCTCAGGTGAGCGATGTGGCCCATGGGCCTCTTGTATTTTGTTGTTGTTCTTTTTTAACATTTAAAATGTTCACTGGAAGTCTGATTGTCCTTTTCATGCTACCCCCAAACGTTTTAAATTTGATACAGAAGAGTAAAAGGAAATCACCCTTACATCACAAAACTTTTTGATCCAAGATATTTCTAAGGTAATTTGTCATTTTGCCTCTTAAAATACACCTTTCATTGGTATGCTTCGATATTTATTGTTTTTCTACATTTTGCCAAAAAAAGATTTCAAATACAAAACTTATACTGGTTAAATTAAGCTGATGTTAGCTCCGATGGTCTCATTGGGTTTGCATGTCTCTGACTTTTAAACAAGAAACAAGAAACTTGACATGTCTGCTCCATCAGTTTTAATCGTTGAATCATATAAAACTTTCATTGATGTTTTTTTTTTCTGTCATGACGATCACTGATTTTTTAAAATTGAAAAACAACGCTCTCCTTGCCCTTTTGGGCTCGATAAGCCCTTTACTCCTCTAAATTCTGAGTCCTTGCCTTGACCTTAAAAAAAGTAACCCCCCCCCCAATTCCGGAGAAAAAATTTCAAAACTAGTTCAGGAGGTTCTTAATATAGTTTTAGTCCATCCTCGCAAGCCACTGGTCCTGAGTGAAAACATTGCGTTTTGCGCAGTTTGGGGGGGGGGGGGGATTTCTCCACTTTTAAGCATTGATCAATCAACTACCATTCACTCACTAATTCTAGACACATTCTTTCAACAATCTGTTTATATTATCCACCTCTCAACTCTTTATAGTCAGGGACGAAGCAACCGTGGGGGCCAGGAGGAGGCCTAGCCCCCCCCCACTTTTTTCCCCAACATTACCTTTATTATTGTTAATGTTCACTGTAAAGTTGGTTCCCCCCCCCCCCCAATTCTTACCACCGTATAGTGATATGAAGGAAATGTAGTATTGTATGTATTGTATGCGAAAAAATTGGAAGTAAAAAGGAAGTTGGCCTTGGAAAAAGTTGGGAATTTTTTTTTTATGCTTGTCAACTTTTACAGGTAAGTAAAAAAAAATTCTCTGGTTGCCCCCCCCCCCTCCACTTTCAAAAACGATGCTACATGCCTGATAGCAGTCTCTACAGGCGATATACTCGCTTGAAGTGTATTTTCAGCAATTTAACAAACGATTCTAATCAAATCAGTTTACCACTGTAAAGGATTTGGAGGTGGATAAAATATACAGATTGGTTACAGAATGTGTCTAGAATTCGGGAGTGAGAGTTAGTTGATTGAACAATGCTGGAAAAAGGAGAAATTTCCCCCAAAGTGCGCAAAAAAATCTTCAGCCGTAAATGGTACCTTTTTTTTGCATTACGGGATCTGTAGCTTTATGGACAAGACTAATATTTAAAACCACAACGCTACAGTTCTGCAGCTAGGAATTAGGTCACACCAATAAAATTTATTGTTCGTCGGACCCGCGCGCTCTTAGTTAAACAAAACTATACAAATAATATAAATTTGAAATTCCCGCACCATTGGAATTCTTTGCTGTTTTCCGTTATATTTCCGCTCTATTTATCGTACTTTTAATCTACTTACTCTGCAAATCAGAAAAAATATAATTGTCCGCTCAATTTTTTTCACGCCCCGCCTTAAAATTTTGCCTTCAAAAAAGTAATAATATTATTATCTAACCGCTACCCCGCTCGTACTTTTTTCATCAAGTGTCCGACGGACAGTGTGGCCTTATTCACATGTATTGACTTTTACTTCCTTTCCTTTTTTTCTCAAATTTCTTCTATATAATCTACTCATTCTAGTATATGAATGTATTGAGATGTACGACAATTACAATGGAAGTTAATCCTTTCATTTTCAAAACAAGATGGAATGGAATGCAACCCCCATTCGAATTAAATTCATGTCTATTAAGGACATACACAACGTACCTTACCTACTGATAATTTTCCAAGATATTCTAAATTTAAACTTATTTATAATATCATTAAATGTTCTTGGACAAAAAATCAGCATGCGTTTCCAGGGGTTTTGAAAAGATATCGAATTTTGAAAATTTTTGCATTATTTAAATAAAAATGTACAAAAATTATAAAACATGAATTCCAGATTTTTTTCCATCAAAAATTGTTTAAGAAGAGGTGTACAAATCCATATATAGACATTAAAAATATTGCACACAGGCCCTTCTTTTAGTGGAACTCTTCAACTCCAAGGCAGAATCCAAAAAAGTTAAAACTACGTTGCGCATGACCTTAACATGAAAGTCAAGAAATTTTACTGAAATTCTAAAGGACATTATGTACTCCTTTAATTAATATACTATATATGAACCTTTCTCCTTCCACAGAAGCCAATTTGGATATAAAAGCATAAAGTGTACACTTAAACTTGTTTTATTTTCTTCCTTGCATGGTCATTTCAACATAAAAGTATTTGTACATACATTTTAAAAATTTGTATTATGACAAGGGATAATTTTCACTGAGTGATTAACAAATTCTTCAAAATTCTAAACAAAATATGATAAATCTTCTACAATTGTTTCTATTAAAGAGCTTAACATTAATGGACTGAAGAAAATAATGCATTCCTTTTGAAAATAAAATAACCTAACAAAACCTGCTTCAGCTGTGTATTGTATATGAATATCCATCCACTGATCTCCAAGTATACATGATTGAAGAATTGTGGTTCTATGAACTAACATTTGGCAAAGAAAAATTCTGTACATTTTAGTTTTAAAATTTGGTCATTTTTTGTATAATTTTATAAGTTCTCCTTCTAAAGGAGATCATTATAGTCTAAAAATGGCCACAACCACCAGCCATATATAAATTTCCTTCTTATGAATTCTGGCATGTGGTAATTTGAAGAAAAAAATGAATTGAATCTAAATGATCTAGGCCACACTAATGAAAATTTTTGTTCGTCGGACCCACACGCTTATTTAAACAAAACCATACAAATAATATTAATTTCAATTTCTCGCACCATAGGAATTCTGTGCTATTTTCTGTTCCATTTCCGCTCTATTCATTGTATTTTATATCTGCTTACTCTGTAAATCAGAAAAAATATAATTGTCCGCTCAAATTTTCACGATCTGCCTAAAAAATTGCCCAGCAAAGAGTAATAATATTATCATTTAACTGCTTGTACTTTTTTTAAATCAAATGTCCGACGAACAAGAAATTAAATTGGTGTGGCCCTACATAACTTTTTAAGCTTTGTGAAAAATGGTAACACTACATGATTGTATATATAAAAAGAATAAAATTACATGTACATGCATTAATATAAATTATAAGGCAAAATAATCCATCTTTAGATCTATGGTATTGTTGATATAATATTCAGACATAAAGTTCTTTAATTTTCTTTATGACTAATGCCTTCCTTTTTTTACTTCCTTAATGTCAAATCAAATCCTTTAATGGTAGTGCTTTGGGTCATGTTGCTGTGAAGATACATCGGAAATATGCAGTTTTCTTCTTCTCCCTGTCGTTTGGAGTTTTAAGGTACCGAGATAATACCTGAAATTAGAAAACATCATTTCTGAGCATTTAAAGCAATGTAATCAAGCAAATTCAAATAATTGTGGTCCCTCGCTTTCGGTGTCTTAGTTTGTAAGGTGCTATTATATATAGCATATTGTGTTAAATATTAATTCCCTATCATATATTGTCAATTCCAAAGCAATATTTTGAATTAAGGTCAAATAAAAAGGTCAAGGATTATAATCATTCCAAGGTCCGAAACATCTCAATCTTGTCTCACAAAAGGGACATCAAAAATGAAAACCAAAATCAGAAGTTACAATGAAAACAAGAGGCCCATGGGCCCACATCGCTCACCTGAGCACATGGGCTAGTTAAAAAAACACAAGTCAGCTCAGTATTGAAGTTTACTTGTTGGGGGGGGGGATGAAATTTTTTAATACTTGAGAACTCGCTTGATTAAAATTATATGTTATACATGTACTGCTGAAAATTCACTTCAAGTGAGTTTTTTAACTGTAGATATAACTAAAAATGGTTGGGAGGTGGATAAAATATACACTATTTTATACAGAATAAGTCCAGAATTAGGAATGGAAAGGTAGTTGATTGACCAATGCTAGAAAATGGAAAAATTTTCCCCAAAAGTGCGCAAACAATGCCCCGTAAATTACACCTTTTTTGCATTACGGGACCTGTAGCGTTAGAGTCAGACAAATTATAAAACCATAGTGCTACAGATCTGCAGCTAAATTTTGCCATACTTGAAAAGATATTACTTGATCTCCCATTGTGACCCCTCATTAACCCTCCCTAAACCCAAGAGATCATGTTATGAACAAACTTGAATTAACTCTGAGGATATTTCCATATTAATATCACAATCATAGCTTTGCTGATCTTGAGCAAAGGATTTTAGAAAAAAATTCCTATATATTTCTATATAAAAATTTGATCAGCCAGTGTGGCCCTGCCCTACCCCCGGGTGTCATGATTTGTACAAACTTGAATCTACACCACCTAAGGATGCTTCGACAAGAGTTTTATCTTTCCTGGCCCAGTGGATTTTTTAAGATTTTTCCTATATATTCTATGTAAACCTTTGATCAGCCATTGTGGCACCGCCCTACCCCGGTGAGTCTTGTTTTCATTGTAACATTTGATTTTGGTTTTAATTTTTGATGTCCCTTTTGTGAGACAAGATCGAGATGTTTCGGACCTTGGAATGATTTTAATCCTTGACCTTTTTATTTAACCGGGGCTCACCTGAGCACATTGTCTAGGAAAAAGCACAGATCAGGTCAAAACTGAAAAATTGAGAGGCGGGGGGGGGGGGGTGCCGCTTTGTTATGATTTTAACAAAATAAAATATACATTAAGGGGGTTGATTCCATATAAATATCACTAATCATGGCTTTGAAGTACTTGAGAAGAAGATTTAAAAAGATTTTCATATATATTCTTATGAAAGAGTTTCATCGGCCATTGTGGCCCCATCCTACCCCTGGGGGTCATGATTTGAACAAACTTGAATCTACACTACCTGAAGATGATTACACATGAGTTTCATCTTTCCTGGCCCTGTGTTTCTTGAGAAGAAGATTTTTAAAGATTTTTCCTGTATACTCCAATGTAAAACTTTGATTGGCCATTGTGGCCCCACCCTACCCCTGGGGGTCATGATTTGAACAAATTTGAATCCACACTACCTGAATATGATTCCGGGTGAGTTTCATCTTTCTTGAGAAAAAGATTTTTAAAGATTTTTCTTATATACTCCTAGGAAAACTTTGATCAGCTATTGTGGCCCCATCCTACCCCGGGGGTCATGATTTGAACAAACTTGAATCTACACTACCTGAAGATGATTACACATGAGTTTCATCTTTCCTGGCCCAGTAGTTCTTGAGAAGAAGATTTTTAAAGATTTTTCCTATATACTCCTATGTAAAACTTTGATCGGCCATTGTGGTCTCACCCTACCCCTGGGGGGTCATGATTTGAACAAGCTTGAATCTACACTACCAGGGTCTGACAAATCCCATTGCCCGACGCCCGGGGTTAGTGAATTTTTAAGGGGGGGAGGCAAGTGAATTTTTTAATAGGTACATGCCCGTGGGCAAGTGACTTTAAAAAAAATCAATAAATATTTTTAAAAATGTTATAGGACAGGAGTCTGAAGTTCTTATCGTCAAAAAAAAAAAATCCGGAAAGAAATTTTCCTACCTTCAACTAAAATACACCATGATGGCAATATGTTTTGGGGGGACACACTTAAACTAATAGATCTGGGCTTGGCCTAAAAAATCTCGCAACAAATTCAGTATTCGGAGCGTTTTACTATTTATTCAAGTTAAGAAATCCAATCTTCTTGACGACTACAGGCCGTTTCTGGCCCTTTTTCCACTTTAACAGCTCATCCTGGACTCCATGCCACTAAACTGGAAGTAAATCTCGCAGTGTATATTTGACGTCTATGAACATGATCATGATGATGAAAGCTTGTTCAAATGAAATAAAATAAATAATTATTCAACATATTTTGATTCAGTTATTTTAAACATATTTAAGAAAACTTTAAAAGTTATCAATTCTTTTTCTTACTTGTAAGACGATATGTACCAGGGACAGATAATTCTATTTTTACACAGTGCCAAATTTAAATCATTGAAAAGCCAAGTCAACAAAGAGCCAAACAGCTTGTCTTACCGACCTGATGAGGCATTATTTTGTTTTAAAAATATATTTTTTTTTTAATTGGTCACATATGGAAACATAATATTGTACATGAAGATTTACATACAATTTTTTTCTCTTCTTCAATTACGTAAAATATTCACTGCGGTGTTTACTTCCAGTTTAGTGGCATGGAGTCCACTCCATACTCCACTAATCAACCTCTTTCAAATGACACCAAGGTCAATGACTTTGTGACCTTGACTGTGACCTTAATGCTAAACATAGGTAATCAAAGATTACGAAGCTCACCTCGACGAATGTTATCAGTTTAAGTAATGCAAATCTCACATCATATTTTCTTAATATTTAGTATTCATCCCAACAACAATATTCTTGCAAGTTGTGTTAAACCCCTTACATGGCATATACACATTTCTAAGCCTGTAGTGTGAAAAATATGTACATGTATAGTGTAAACAAATATTCATAACTGTTAATAATGCAGATATCAAGGTCTTCAAGTTCATTCGGATTGATCTGTTCCCAAAACTTTAACCAAGCCTCTTGTATGGAAAATATAGGTCAGATCCAGCATCCGAAGGAAGTCTGATAGTGTCCATCCTTAGATGCATCATCCATGCAAGTTTGGTTTAGCTAGGGCTTATAGTTACTTGGGAATAAAAATGTAGGTCAGATCCAGCATCCGAAGCAAGTCTGGTAGTGTCCATCCCTAGATACATCATCCATGCAAGTTTAGTTTAGCTAGGGCTTATAGATACTTGGGAATGAAAATATAGGTCAGATCCAGCATCCGAAGCTAGTCTGATAATGTCCATCCCTAGATGCATCATCCATGCAAGTTTGGTCCAAATAGGGCTTATAGTTACTTGGGAATGAAAATGTAGGTCAGATCCCGCATCCGAAGCAAGTCTGGTAGTGTACATCCCTAGATGCATCATCCATGCACGTTTGGTCCAAATAGGGCTTATAGTTCCTGTGGAATGGACCTGCTCCAAAAACTTTAACCAGGTCTCCTATCTGGAAAATGTAGGTAAGATCCAGCATCCGAAGCAAGTTTGGTAGTGTACATCCCTAGATGCATCATCCATGCAAGTTTGGTCTGGGTAGGGCTTATAGTTACTTGGGAATGGACCTGCTCCAAAAACTTTAACCTGGTCACTCATCTGGAAAATGTAGATCAGATCCAGCATCCGAAGCAAGTCTGGTAGTGTACATCCCTAGATGCATCATCCATGCAAGTTTGGTCTGGGTAGGGCTTATAATTCCTTGGGAATGGACTGGAAAAACTTTAACCTGCTCCAAAAACTTTAACCTGTTCACTCATCTGGAAAATGTAGGTCAGATCCAGCATCCGAAGCAAGTCTGGTAGTGTACATCCCTAAATGCATCATCCATGCAAATTTGGTCCCGGTAGGGCTTATAGTTCCTTGGAAATGGACCTGCTCCAAAAACTTTAACTGCTCCAAAAACTTTAACCAGGTCACTCATCTAGAAAATGTAGATCAGATCCAGCATCCGAAGCAAATCTGGTAGTGTACATCCCTAGATGCATCATCCATGCAAGTTTGGTTCAGGTAGGGCTTATAGTTCCTTGGAAATGGACCTGCTCCAAAAACTTTAACCTGCTCCAAAAACTTTAAGCAGGTCACTCATCTAGAAAATGTAGATCAGATCCAGCATCCGAAGCAAGTCTGGTAGTGTACATCCCTAGATGCATCATCCATGCAAGTTTGGTTCAGGTAGGGCTTATAGTTACTTGGGAATGGACTTGCTCCTAAAACTTTAACCTGGGACGCCGACGCCGACGCCGACGCCGGGGGTATAGCATAAGCTCATCTCGACTTCGTCGAGGTGAGCTAAAAATAGCTTTTTCCAAACTTTGTTGCCGCCGGGCGCATAGTGTTTCACAAACACATCTTGTTTTTTTTTATGGTCTACTTACCCTCTATACTAGTACTGTGTGTACATCTGTCCTCCACATTCAGCTTAAGTACAGGATCTTGGCTATAAGTTGACAAAAATTCAGGATACCTGTAATTTAAAGAAATATCAGTAAGAATGTGCTGCAAATCACATATTCCATATAATATCAAATATGACACTATACCGGGGCAAAAAAAATATACATGACTGTACTCATGTTTCCTGTCACCTGACCTATCCTCCATTTTACTCTCCGAACCTCATAGTTTTTTTTTCACGTTTTCATTTTTTTTGCTATTTTCCCGAAATGTTTAAATCGGCCAACAATATTAAATGTTTTTTACAGATGAGTTTCAGAAGCGTTTTAATACAAAACTTGGGCAGACCTGTCAAAAAAATTATTGAACATACCAATGAGAAGTATGGAAGCCCTAACACCAACTGTGCAAAAGTTCTAAGTTATAACTAAGGTTGAAGAGTGATATATTTTTGTAAAAGTGGTCAAACTTCAAGGTCAAGAGGTCAAATTTGGTGGTGGTGGTACCCAGAGAAAGGTCTTGTCACAAGAAATACAAGTGTACAGCAGTGAAATATGAAAGCCATAGCCCCACTCACTCCAAAGTTATGAGCAAGGTTAAAGTTTTTGAGGACAAACAGCCAGATGGACTACAGGGCAAAATCTATTTACCAATACGTCTTATTTCAACTATGGAAGAGTTTAAGATTTTAGTGCGCTCCTCTGTAAAAAAGTTGCAGAGTGTACAAATCTTTCAGGATTTCTGGGACAAACGTAACATAAACATGTAAACAATATGTTGGATGTCGATGAACAAATCCTAACAAAAATGAAATGAATCATTTTATTGTTGTGGACTTTATACATGTTATATGCATGAAGAGTAGAAAGGACAAAAATATCAATTTTTATCTATTTTTTATCATATGTATTTAATTATCATCTAAATATAATTCACATGCTTTGGATATGTATTTTATTATTGGATGATAAATGAGATGGGAGTCCGAGAACATAACAAGGGATAAGCCTATAGCGCAACAAACATGAAGGTGAAAAAATTAAATCTCAATATGTTATGTCGCGACTACCAATGAGTACCTCGCAGTTATCTAACTTACCTCCGCTCTTTTGCGAGGGAGTCAAGAAAAGTCTATAAATTATAAATTTCTGGGGGCAAATGACATTGTTTACATTAGTGACAATCGAATGATTCGAACAATTTAATGCCAAAATCACGATGTTTTGCCAGATATTGAATTCCAAATAGTAGATTGTCAAATAAGGAAAGTTAAGAATATTTTATATACTGAAAAATGTGACGATTTTCAATGAAAATTTAACTATAAGAGTCCGCTTAATTAAACATATCTTTAAAAATGTGACAATTTAGGATTGGCTCCTCTCAAAAATGTATAAGGCTGGTTCAGCGATTGTCTAGCGAGGTATTCCACCAGGATTTTTTACTTATCTGTCCTTTTAAATGCTACAATGATCGATCTTGCATTAATTGTATTGAATAGCACATTGCTCCCACCCAACAGATGATTCCTACCTCCTTCATGAAAGAGTTCAGCTAAGTTAAGTAATCGCGATATCAAGTATTGTATCAAAATTTTCCGAAATATTTCATCTAAAATTAAAGTATACTTTATGTAAATCTGTCAAATCTATACAACTTATACATATCTCATGAAGATTGAAGTTTTTGGCCTGTAAAATATAATACACACGCGAAAAAGGGCAAATTGAGTCATTTTTTCACACTTTTAGTGTTGTAAAATTGGACAAATTTACTATTATCAAATTGAATCGGAAGAACACAATCACTTATATAATTATATAATTGATAATTTTAAATGTTATAAAAGGTTAGATTTATTCATCCTTAGAAGTATTTTAAAAAGACAATGCACCAGGATATGGATATAATAATTATAACCTCTTTACCATGCACGTTCTCATTTTGTTTACTGCTGATTAGAGTGATGTCCCTTTGGTGAATATAAAAGTTAAACCTGCTCGGCTTGAGAAATACGGCTTGAAAAATATAGTGATCTATCGATGATAATATTTACAATCGATTGTCGCCAATCTGGGCCTTTAAACGACGATTTTTCGATAGTCAGCGACTATCATAACAACACTACACACTTTTTAAAACAATGTTTTGAAATGTATGAGTGGGTCTTCACTCCACTTTTTTTTCAAGTTTATCCTCAAAGTTTGCATACAAAATGAAATATACTATTTTGATTTCCAAAATTATGGAGTAAAAACCCAATAAACCTTTTAAAAAATTATAATTTTATGATATAACTTTTGTATCTTTTCGAGAAAAACTTGAAGTCCACTGAGTCAATGGTCATATCACAAACATGATTTAAATGCCAATCCTCATCAGGACTTGTGTAGCATAGTGGTTAGCTTGCTAGTCTCAGTAGAGAATGCTACTCAGGATTTTTATTGCTAGGGTTCAATCTAATGGATACATGTACCACATTTTTATATCTGTGATAGTCAGTTGGTGAAAAAACTGCAACAAAAATTGCGTACAGATCTCGAGACACGTGGATATATAGGAAGTTGACATCGAATTTGCATAAAAATGAATCTCACTACCAGTATATAATATGCCTCGACAAAGAGTGTTAAAAAATTTCAAACTTCTTGCTACCATAGTAGTTGCTGAAAAAAAAAACATAAAAATTTACACGCACAGATAAACAGGAAGTTGATGTGAGATTTCCTAAAAAATAATGCCATTATTATCCCTCAATATGTAATGCCTATAGAAAGATAGACAGACATGCTAATTCCAATTTACTCCCCAAATTTGATTGAGAATGGGTTAAAATAATTGTATGTTGTTATTGAATATTCCTCACAGTTGACTTGTAGGTAATACTTATCATTGCTGACTTGTGGGGAATATTTCTCACTGTTAACTTGTAATACTTTTCATTGGTGACTTGTGGGGAATATTTCTCACTGCTGACTTGTGGGGAATATTTCTCACTGTTAACTTGTAATACTTTTCATTGGTGACTTGTGGGGAATATTTATCACTGCTGACTTGTGGGGAATATTTCTCACGTAGGTTATATTTATCATTGCTGACTTGTGGGGAATATTTCTCACAGTTAACAATTTTAGGTAATATTTATCACTGCTGACTTGTGGGGAATATTTCTCACTGTTCACTTGTGAGGAATACACATGTATTGACCATTGCTTTACCCTTAAAACTTTGTTTCCATATAAATGTTGCCTTTGAACCCAACCAATAAATGTACAGTTCAGTGTATATTGCTGACTTGTGGGAAACATTTATCACTTATTGGGAAATGCATTATTTTATTATACATGAACATTACAGATAAAAATTATTTTTCAACAAATAAAATAACTATCAAATCTTAAAAAAAATCAATCATCAATATTAATAATTGTATTGAAACTACATGTATTACTAATCTAATGTTTACAAGTCTTTTAAATCAAAGCACATTAATTTTAAAAACATTTGTTTTCCTTCACTAGATTTAAAACAAATTGCAAATTTTAATTTTCTCAGGTAAAAAAAAATGTTTTCAATTCAAAAAAAATAAGTATGTTGAAAAGGATAAAAAGTCATAAAATCAGGAGACAGTATATATAAGTACTAATTTAATCATTGATGGATTTAATTGGCCATTGACTAATTATTATTAACCAAATTTTGATTATATTTTGTAAAATTTTCTGATTATTGTTACACAGTTAGCATGGTTAGCACACATGTATATTTTCTGACAACTTCTCAGCATGTTCATGAGGCTTTTAACCTACTTTGAAATCATGAACAAGGACCAAATTTTTTTTTAATTTTAGATATACCAGTTTATATACTTCTATGTACATGTATTAGGCTTCATAACATACATGACAGGGATTTTCCACTGCCCCGTGTAGGGCCGAATATGGGCCCCATTCCCAATTGCAAAATCACTATTTTTCCCAAAATAGAACCCATAAAGTTAACTTGATTAAATTTCTGGTAAAATAATGGCCAGTTTTTTTTAAATGAATAAAATAAACAAATATTTTATGAAAATTGGCTAAAAATTTATTATTATTGTTCTATCATCTGCTTTACAATTTTGAATAATTAAGGAAAACATCATATTTATTAATTTTAAGTGTTTATTTCTTGAAAAATATCATGCTATAAAATTTCCCAATTATTGATAAAATGCCGTTAAATTCCCAATTTCAAGGGCCTGGGCCCCATTCCCAAAATGGTGTGGAAAATCCCTGCATGATATCAGCATGCTTTTTTTTATTATTATTTCTGTTTTTAGAGCAACGGAAGTACTGTAAACCAACTTTTATTTGAGTGCAAGAAATATTTGCCAGTTTCATGACCTACATTTACTAGTGACTAGTAAATTATTAATTGCCCTGGACTATTAATTTTGCTTTATATTTGTAGAGAATGTTTCCTTTCATTAGTCACGGAAATTAATCAACACAGATTAGATATGCAAATAAAAGATGACACAAATAGGGTACATGTGTACTACCTGGTAGTTGGTTTACAGTACTGCTCACATATAGAGTTCAAAATGAGATTTTACAGCTATCTTGACTTACCAATACTAAATC
This sequence comes from Saccostrea cuccullata, assembly GCF_032062105.1. Taxonomy (NCBI): domain Eukaryota; kingdom Metazoa; phylum Mollusca; class Bivalvia; order Ostreida; family Ostreidae; genus Saccostrea; species Saccostrea cuccullata. Next base: position 34,681 of record NW_026932329.1, on the reverse strand, counting down.
CTTCTGTTTCCATACACAAATCCAGACAAAATGCTTTCAGTTATAATACTCTAGTTCTTTACATCCTTCATGTCCATGCAAGCGTGTCTGTTGACTTTGACTCCAAGTCTCAGTCTCTAACATTTTCAAGAATAAAGTTGTATAATTTGCTCTTGTGGTGAAAACCCGAAAACCTGCAATGATAATTTTGCTTTCAGTTCAAAGTAGTGTTGTCAAATCGGTTGAAACTCAGAATCGATTAATCGGTAACATCGGTTGACCCTAACCGACTGATCATCGGCCAATAATCGAATCGGTAACCCTTTGCATAAAATAGGCATTAGATTTTGTAAAAATTAGAATTTTATTGTTAAATAATGTAAGTAAAGGTGCATTGTACAGATCGAAATTCTAAAAACAGTATATACTCAGTTTGATTAACGATTTCAGTGATACAGATTTTTGCATGATTAGGAATTACTTGGCCTGGGAAAAGGAAGCATTGACAGGTCAGGTTTTAATTTACATGATCATCTAAAATGTATATGGAATTTATTTTTTAAACTGTTATAAGACATTTCATATTGCAAATCCTTGTGACAGGTGAATTCCCCCAAATACTGAAAATTAATATGTTTTATTTAAACAATTAGTTTAGTTTCTTCAGTTTAGAAATACAAATATCATTATCTTTTGATTTATTTTAAACAGATTTTAAGTACATGTATTTTAAAATAGTAAAGGACAACTCTTGAAAGATATACATTTTGATAACAAGAGCCTGTTCTTGAAATAAAAGTGAAAAAACTGTAAAAAAAAAAGATATGAGCTGAAATATACCGATTAATCGATTGTTAAAATCTCCAATCGATGTCTAAAATCGACAGACGTTCCGACCGATCATCGATTATAAATCGATCATCGTGACAACACTAGTTCAAAGATTTCATTGTATATTTTTTTTAAAGTGTTCATATCTTTACCTATAATTACAAGACAGGTATATCTCCACATCACTCAATAGTAATTTTTGACCCTATGCGGCATGCCAAAATTAAGACTTAATGTATGCCCTTTCCTGAACCATATTGTTAACAGTGGGTAGGTAGGTATGAAAAATATTTTACTTTTTTCCTTCTTGTGACATGGCCCAGAGAGCTTTCCCTTTTAAATCAACCGTACAATAACTGCGAAACAGAACTGTACACTTTCTCGTGGATGTTTGATGAGCAGAAACTGTTTTATATGCAAAAAATCAACGATACAGTACAACTTATTTTTAGGAATGACAGAAAACTGAATCAATACCTTAAATGATAGTCATTGAAATTGCATGATAGTGCTGTTAGTATTTATTTAAATTTAATTAAAATGAGAATAGAAATTTACAGCGTAAAGTTACCAGAGGCAGATTAAAAATTTTTAGAAAGGAGGAGTGGGTGCAGAAATCAAATGGTTTTCTTAAAAAAAAAATAAAAGACCAAAATCAGGAAGCATTATCAGACCCAAAACTTTGAGCGCGATCGTTATATGTAAATAAATTTAAAAAGGTATAAATTCAGTTAAGCAAATATAAATAATTATGAATAATAGATATTAAATCTTAAAATCTCAACATTACCTTTCAATTTTATAACCAATTTTAAATTTTTAATATGCTCGCTATCATAAAAGCTGATCTAATTGTTTTAAGCATTGAATTCATATTTTGGGATGTCTTCGGTCCTATAACACACCTGGCCGTGCCGACAAATTGAATACCGCGCGTTAGCGCGGTATGATAATTTGTCGGCACGGCCAGGTGTGTTATAGGACCGAAGACATCCCAAAATATGAATTCAATGCTTATATTTACATTCTCTAATTTTCCTTTATCAAAATTGTTTATTTCGTTCATGTTTAATGAGAATTTAGCGCCCTTTGGTATTGGTGTGCTTAAAAAACGTAATAGCCGTTCGTGACGTTGGAAAGCCGTTTGTGACGTTGGAAATTTAAATAACGCAAAGAAACATTGCGAGGGAAAAAAATGACAAATTAATTTTTATGCGCATTTCTTGTATTTTATGTTAATCTTTAAAGTGTATATTTTTAAATGAAACTGAGTCAAAAACAATATACATTTTGGTGTTCCTAAATACTGAATATGCATGTAGTTCCTACTGTGTATTAATCTAACGCGCGGTGACAAAGTTTCGCGTGTGTTATTGAAATTTGAACGCCGTGGAATTCTAATTGTTTTCATAAAGAAAATTACATTGAATGTAAATATATTACTATGTTTCTCCATTTCCTCCAATTCGCATTATTTTGTATACCACGCCCAATCATAATTCAATAGTAATTGAGGTTTTGAAAAGGATTTTTAGTTATTTTTTACATATGATTTTGTTTCTTATTTATTCCATCAGCATCTAAACCCCAAGGCCAAGGTTTGAATTGTAACAAATTTTAAAAATAAAAGGTGATCTTTAATTAACAATAAGTATTTAATTAAAATGAATTTATTAGACATTTTAATTTGGGCCTAAATAAATAAGTAGTGTGTTTTCAGCATGTTTAGTTCCCCACCTAACTCTAAGAAGTATAGGAGCAGACCCTCAATATTTTTTCTGCTAATATCTTTCCATGAGTAAACTACTGTATGTATACTTTAAAATGCAGGCTTCATATTTTAGCGGCTTTGGTGCAGACAACAATGCACTAATTCATGAATACTGCTAAGAAATCATTTACATATTGATATATACAATACACCGCACATACATGTGTAGCGCTAATTTATGATTATGCCAACCCAGTGATTAGGCCAAAAAAAAAAAATGTGTGTTTCCGGTAACATGTCCCTGAAAATTAGGGTAGGTAGGTAGGCAATTACTTTTTTTTTTACTTTTACTTTTTATTTTAACTGAACATTATATTTGACTGTTTTTTAGGTAAACTGATATTAAATATAAACAAGAAGTATTTTGTTTTCTAGAGGTAGGTAGCAGAACCAATTGGAAGAAATTGATTTACAGAAAAAGACATTTGAATTTCAATCACAATTTAATAATGAAAATTTGTCACATTTAACAAAAAAGTAAAATAAAGAATTCAAGATAGTTTTTCAGGCCTACTTCTACCTCGACCTCATTATCATTACATGTAAAGACATAGTAACTATGAAATTTATGTGTGATGTTTTAATTAATTATTAATTTATTATCCATTTTATAAGTTTGATTCCTCAGAAATCAATAATTGTACTGATACTACAATGTCAATCTCGCCAACAAATTTTCAAATTTGTGTGATAAAGCTTGATTTCTAAACGTTTTCGAATATTTTAATGATCAAATTCTATTTAAATAATTATTTTCTACACCTTTACATTTATAACAATGCGTAAAATGGAAGATATCTTCTGAATTTCTGAGAAACAGGTAACGAAATCGGCACTGCGCGGTTCCGAACTTCACAAAATTTTCGTAACTTATATTGAAGTATATTACACGTGTAGATCATTATAATTATCAAACATTTCAAGGAAAATGTAGTTGATAGCTTGAATTTCATGTAATGCTTTACTGGATGAGAAAATATTGCGTATTGACTGAATTATATGCTCAAAAACCATCGTAAGTAACAGTCCGCCATTTTGAATTTTGGTGGGACTTTCCGAGATTCTTATGTTTTTTAAACAAGTAAATCATGTGATTTCCAACTGCAGTATGGTGCAGTCATCTATTGTTAACCTGTAGGTGGCCACCTGTGCTCTGATAATTTAAAAACAAGCGGTAATTTCAAGTCAAATCAACAATGAAAATATACACACGTATCAACATCGATTCGGTCAAAAGTCTCATTAAGGGTTGGATGCTAAGTGTCAAAAGTCGTCATTAAAGGGGTAAAGGAGGGAACGATCTAAGGGGAAAAGAGCTATTATCTATGCATGTATAATCTTAAAATGCTTGAAAAGACGCTTTTATTTATCTTTTACAAGTGCCTTTTTAACTGCGCGCGTTTTGAAGACTGTAGTTTTAGAACAAATTACGGTACGTAATCCGGATTTGCAATAAAAAGTGCTAGGGTCGGCGCGTAAAATTAGGGTCGGTCGGGTAACCGGAAACACAGGTATTTTTTTTTTTGGCCTTATGCTAAATTTTGAAAGCACCAAATTATATACACATATTACAGTATTCGGAATTCCAGTTTACAATTAGAAATGAAATCCCAATCTTGATCACTTCCATGTTTGAGAAATGCATATCTTACACATATTAATCAGAAATATTTTGACAGTGAAATCCTGGGGGAAAGTGGCAGCTTGCCTGCCAATAAAATGTTAAAATAAAATAAAAATGTTTTTCCTACCTACCTACCCTATCTTTTCTAAGGTTAAAATAGGAAACACTATCTATTTATCTTGGCCTTAGCAAAATAAAAAAAAATACTTATGATACATCAATAATGATGGTCTAAAATCATGAAAATATTTTCAGTAGGGCAATCAGGATGAATGTAGAACAGGGTGCAGGTGAAAGATAATGAAGGCAAATGGACACTATGCAAACCAACGCATGCGAAGAAATATATACAAGTAGGAAGAATGACTTGATAAAAAAACGATAACTAAATCAAGTTTTTTTTGGAAGAATTAAACATGTTAAATAATCTAACCAAGCTAAGAAATTTTAGCTACGTAAATCTATAAATGTACTGATTTCAATGGACCTTTTGAAAAGGTGGAGTTCTCTGTGATACATTTCTGACACTGAGTCAGTGTGTGACTGACATCGTTTATAAATACACGTACAGTTTAAGTCAGATTAACTTTTACAATTAATTCGCCCACACAGGCCTCACTAAACAGCTAAAGACCAGACAGTCGCACCGTCTAGCATAATTTGTATGGGCATGAGGAGGATAGTCGCGTTTCACAAAAAATGGGGACAAGCCTTAAACGCTTACCATACCCCGGGGGTGCTGAAATCATATAAATCCGTAGTTTGTTCTTACATGATAGCCATTAGGCCTATAAACATGATACAATTAAAAAAATAAATAACCGAGGTCTAGGTCGGGTCAAACTTTCCCAAAGTTTTACGTGCATTCATTATTAAATGTTACTTTACGAACGTCTGTAAGAAATAACTGCATGCATGATTTACGTAGTTAAATAAGTTTTCAGCTTATAATATCTTTTAAATATGATAAAAAATCTACTTACCACATATTCTCGGAGCAGCCATTGCCCGCAATAAATTGGTATCATATGGGGACCAGTTTAAATTCCGCTGCGTTCCGAATGAACATTTCCCAGCATCCTCAAACATTCGTTTTACGGTGCAGTGAGAAAATTACCGCGAGTCAATTTTACGGACTTATGGGGATTTTTTTCAAAAATGACCACAAATCGAATAAATATTATCAGTAGAACACGTAGAATTCAAAAAACCCCATGACCATATTTGTGGGGAACGAGAGAGTTCCCCACAATTCTGAACTTTCCCCACAAGAAAGGTCCTTTGTCAGGTGTGAGTTCCCCACAAGTCGGTGAGCGCGAGTGCTCTCTCTCTCTCTCTCTCTCTAATTTTAAAAACATGCAAAATATCAATTAGAAATGTCAAAATTGTCAATGTTTGATATTCGAATATTCGACAGGAGTATTCGAATATATTCGAATATTCGATAAAATAAATACATTTTGCAAAATATATATTTTCACTCTCCGGTCATTTAGTACAGTCGTTTGGCCTGTTCCAGATTTTAACCAGTTCCGATTAATTATTAATTTAAGAGCCGATAATTAATAAATTAAAATGTGTAAAAATAAATTGCTATCTATGGTAAGAAGGCTTATTAATGAGTGTTTGAATAATGTCAAGTTTTGACCTTTTGCCGTCGATTCGGTTTCGTTATTATGTTCCCCAAACGAAGTTGGGGAACATATTGTTTTTACTCTGTTTCTTATTATTAAGGTCTTCCGTCTTCAGCGGAAGACCTTATTGTTTTTCTTCGGTTTCTTTTTCACTTTTATTATTATTTTTTTTTTCTTACCGATTTTGTGCACGCGATTTCTCGAAAACGGCTCAACAAAATCTTATGAAACTTTCAGGACGTATGGAACATCACTTGAACCTTATGCGTTTTTTTCCGTTTCGATGACGTCACTTCCGTTCTAGAGATATCGTCGATTTTCTGATTTTTAAGGGTCATTTTGTCCACAATTTTCCCGAAAAACGGCTCTAGATAGAAACTTCAAACTTTGAGGCTAGGTAGAGCTATGTCTGGAGAGGTGCATCAGGTATATCAAATTTACCGGAAGTGACGCTCGTCGGCGCTCGCTATGGCCCGAAAATAGACCTATCACAAATTTCAAAATTTCTCACACCTTTTCTTCGATATCTTTTTACCTGAAAATATTTTGTGAAAACGTATAGAACAAAAGAAGTGCAGAATTTAAAGATCTTTCAAATGATATCTCGAAAAAAGGGCTGGCCCCTAAATTTAAGGGCCTAGAGGGGCCAACAGTTTTTTCTTTATATCTCAAAACGTATTGAGAATTTGCAATACGTCAAAGAAGCAAAGTTGTTCAAAATGTCAAGCTTAATCTATTGAAGTCGTCAGAAAACGTCCGGCGTCGTCACTTCCGGCCAAACCGGAAGTAGTCGAAAAACGCGTATTTTTGCCGTTCTTGACAAGTTTTTTTGGTAACAAATGTCTCTAGAAGCAAAAAAATAATTTTTTCGTCCGTTGTCGTCACTTCTGGTCAAACCGGAAGTAGCAAAAAATTGCTTATTTTTGCATAGTGTTAAAGGATTCAAACCATTTTTAGGCGTTATTTCTCATTTTTGTTAAAAATTAATGCTACTTCCGGTCAAACAGGACGGAAGACCTTCTCGTTGCTTTGCAACGAGCTTTGCTCTAGTTAAGGTCTTCCGTCTTCAGCGGAAGACCTTCTTGTTATTCTTAGGTTTCTTTTCCACTATTTTTATTAAGGTCTTCCGTCTTCAGCGGAAGACCTTCTTGTTATTCTTAGGTTTCTTTTCCACTATTTTTAGGGTCTTCCGTCTTCAGCGGAAGACCCGTCTATTATTCTTTTGTTTCTTTTTCAATTTTCTTCTTCTTATTATTATTATGTCGCCCCGAACGAAGTCGGGGACGACATATTGATATTGTACGCATGTTTTTTTTATCCAGGCTGTTTCTCGGAGATGGCTGGGACAATCTTCCTGAAACTTTCCTTAAAGGACGATCACTGGTTGTAGTTGTGCAGTGAGGTCGTTCAGTTCCAATATGTCTACCGTTGCCATGGAAACCTGTAAAAAGCGACAAATTTTGTCCGAGAGTGTTCTCTCTGGTCCCTTAAACGTTCGTCATGAAACTTTTCTTATTTTAATGATTAGTATCTGTAGTTCTGCAACTCGTATTTAAAATTTTCATATAATCGATTATTGCCATGGAAACCAGGTGAAAGTTAAAATTCTTTAATTTCGATTTTCTCAATAACTACTCAGGCAATCGTTTTGAAACTTTCAATGTTTATTCCTTGCAATGTGTCAAAGTGATTTCTACTTTCAAAATAATTGTAATGAGTCGCTCACGGTTGCCATAGAAACGAAACAGAAAAAAAGATTCAGATGCACACATGTGTTCTCCAAGGTCTAGGTCAAAGGGTCAATGTTCGTCGTATCCAATAAAAGTTCTTTTCACAAGGATTACATATTTGAAATACGAAAGCCCTAGTACTTACCGTTCAAACGTTATGGCTATTTACTATGTTCAAGACGACCCCCCCCCTTTTTTTTTAAGCACACAGCCAAGTAGAATACACAGATATAACATATACAACTTACAAGTAACTTTTTAAAATCTTCATTCATAAAATTCAGTTCCCGTCATGTGATATTTTGCCATCATTCATTCTCCTTCTGTTTTGTCTCTTGAATTTATAAATATTTTATTTTATCTATATGAAAAAAAGATAACGATTGTCAGCTGCATTTATTATCATTTCGCGTTTTCTTGTATATCTATCACTTGTATATTATTCATTTCATTAGATAGTGCAAGTATAAATTAAAAAATTGGTACGTCATTTCCATAGTTTTTATTCATTCATAAATTCTTTGATCCGCTCCTGATGGTTCGCAAAGCCTTGATCACCACTGTATACAAAACATTCATCTCGCCGAAAATGTTCATGATTCCGCTAAACTGAGAAAGTTCACACATGATTTATCATCTCATTACACACATCAGCTCTCTGCAATGCAGAAATGCTCGAATTGATGGTGGCATGTCAGATTCGTTTTTCGGTAGAACCTCTAAAATGAAAGTGAAAGAGGGAAATTTCAGAGTTCTCACTGGCGTTACAATACACAAAATAATTCGGCTGATCTTCTTCATAAATTACATTTCCCAAGCTTTTATCATAGGAAAGATACTGCCAATTAACAAGTATGAGGCTCAGTTCAGTACATCTGCCAGATTTCTTTTATGCAAGTCTGCAAATTGATGAACTTGTATTTTTCCTGCACTACTTTCTTAATGAGTGGGATGTACCGAATTAAGGTCTTCCGTTTGCAATGGAAAGGACTGATATAACTCAATGGTTGTTCAAACTTAGCTTATGGACTTTTGTTTTAGTGATGATAAAAATGAAAGTCTTGTCTAATACGGGGCGACATATGCTATTGCTTGCAATAGCAGACTTTCTAGTTATTATTATTATTCTTTTTTTCTGCACAAATTTTGTGCCGACGATTCCTCAGAGATTTTTCGATCGATTTGTTTCAAATTTTCAGGGTTGGTGCACAATTATCTGAAGTTAATTCCGGCCGAAGGATTTTTTTAAAATCACTTCCGGTCTAGAGTTATCGCCCTTTTCTTAAAATTCAGATGACCTCCGTGTCTGTGACAGAACTCAATAACGGCTCAAGCTAGAGCGCTGAAATTTTCAGTGATAATAGAGGACATGTTGCCATGTTGCACCTGGGTCAGGAAATTTTCCGGAAGTTTCTAGTATGGAAGCTCGGTAGGGGTCAAAATTTAGGACACGAATCATGACTGATTTTTTAAGACATTTTGCTTCATATCTTTTAAAGTATAATTATTTTGTTAAAACATACTGAACATCATTTGTGCAAAACATCGAGATCTTTCATATTATACCAAGAAAAAAGCGCTGACTCATCACATTAAGGGCAAAAAGGGGCCAAAAGTCTTTAATCGATAACTCTTTAACAATCAATATTTTGGTATATATTACTGAACAAAAAATGTTGAGTTTAACAATCTACAACCATATATTATGATATTCATATCATATGAAACATAATTAGGGGCCACAAGGGGCCAGAATGCTAAATCGTTGATGCTTTATATCTCGAAAGGGAGAAATATTTTGATAAGCACTATTGAACAAAATATGTTCAAAATAATGTTCTAAACAATATGCAACTTTTCATATTTTGCTAAACGTCCCCATTAAGGAGTTGAAGGGTTGGCCCCTAAAAAATTCTTTTGCTAATAGCTCAAAAACGAATAAGAATTTCTGAACAATTATTGAACACAAAATGTTCAAAATCTTAAGACCTTCAAGATGAGATCCCGAAATAGGGGCTGGGCACTCGAATTAGGGGCCAAGAGGGGCCAAAAGTCTTTTTTCAATAACTCATTAACAGTCAATATTTTGTTATACATTACTGAAGCAAAAATGTCTATCTAAACAATCTACAGCTATATATTATAATTTTTATGACGTATGGTACATAATTAGGGGCCACAAGGGGCCAGAATGCCAAATCTTTGACGCTTTATATCTCGAGAGTGAGAAATATTTTGATAAGTAATATTGAACAAAAGATGTTTAAAATCATGTTCTGAACAATATGCAACCTTTCATTTTTCGCTAAACGTCCCCATTAGGGAGTTGAAGGGTTGGCCCCTAAATATTTCTTTTGCAAATAACTCGAAAACGAAAAAGAATCTCTGAATAGTTGTTGAACAAAAAGTGCTCAAAATCCTAAGATCTTTAAGATGAAATCCAGAAAAAGGGGCTGGACACTCAAATTAGGGGCCAAGAGGGGCTAAAAGTCTTTTTTCGATAACTCTTTAACAGTCAAAATTTTGCTATATATTACTGAAGCAAAAATGTTTATCTCAACAATTTACAAATGTATATTATGATTTTTATGTCTTATATTACATAATAAGGGGCTACAAGGGGCCAGAATGCTAAATCGTTGATGCTTTATATCTCGAAAGTGAGAAATATTTTGACAAGTAATATTGAACAAAAGATGTTCAAAATCATGTTTTGAACAATATGCAACCTTTTATTTTTCGCTAAACGTCCCCATTAGGGAGTTGAAGGGTTGGCCCCTAAATATTTCTTTTGCAAATAACTCGAAAACGAAAAAGAATATCTGAATAGTTGTTGAACAAAAAGTGCTCAAAATCCTAAGAGCTTTAAGATGAAATCCAGAAAAGGGGTCTGGACACTCAAATTAGGGGCCAAGAGGGCCTAAAAGTCTTTTTTCGATAACTCTTTAACAGTCAATATTTTGCTATACATTACTAAAGCAAAAATGTTTATCTCAACAATTTACAACTGTATATTATGATTTTTATGTGTAATATTACATAATTAGGGCCACAAGGGGCCAGAAGGCAAAATCTTTGACGCTTTATATCTCGAGAGTGAGAAATATTTTGATAAGTAAAATTGAACAAAAGATGTTCAAGTCCATGTTTTGAACAATATGCAACCTTTCATTTTTCGCTAAACGTCCCTATTAGGGAGTTGAAAGGCTGGTCCCTTAATATTTCTTTTCCGAATAACTGGAAAACGAAAAAGAATCTCTGAATAGTTGTTGAACAAAAAGTGTTCATAATCCTTAGAGCTTTAAAATTTTATTAAGAAAAAAAGGGCTGATCCCTAATATTAGGGGCCGTGAGGGGCCAAAAGTCGATTTTAGAAGTCTTTATTGTTCAATGTCTTTTTACAGAATATGAAAAATCATTACTTTAAAATGAAAATCTCAATCAAAATCGGATCTCATCTCATCAAGATTCGAACGGAAGACCCACTCGTTGTTCACAACGAGATCGTATCTAGTTATTATTAAGGTCTTCCGTCTTCAGCGGAAGACCTTTCTGTTATTCTTAGGTTTCTTTTCCACAGTTTTTATTATTTTTTTTCTTACATATTTTGTGCACGCGAGTTCTCAAAAACGGCTTGATCGATTTTCATGAAACTTTCAGGACTGATAGAACATCAAAAAATCTAGATATATATTTTTTTGCTTTGATGACGTCACTTCCCGTTCGGAGATTTCTGCGATTTTGTCATTTTTAGAGGGTCACTTTGTCCGGCAATGTTCTCAAAAACCATTGAAGATAGAAGTGTGAAATTTTCAGGGATGCTAGAGCAATCTTTGGAGAAGTGCCTTTTGTATATCACAACTACCGGAAGTACGAAGCGCCGACGCTCGCTATGGCCCGAAAATAGTCCTATCAAGAATTTCAAAATTTTTAACACCTTTTCTACGATAACTTTTTACCTAGAAATATTTTGTTAAGACATGTAGAACAAAAGAAGTGTAGAATTACACGATCTTTCAAATGATACCTCAAAAAAAGGGCTGGCCCCTAAAATGAAGGACCTACAGGGGCCGAAAGTTTTTCCTTTATATCTCAAAAAGTATTGAGAATTTGTAATATATCAAAGAAGCAAAGATGTTCAAAATGTCAAGCTTAATCCAGTGGCGTCGTTAAAATATGTCCGGCGATGTCACTTCCGGTCAAACCGGAAGTAGTCAGAAAATGCATATTTTTGCCGTTCTTGACAAGTTTTGTATAACATCTGTCAATGGGAGCATAACATTCAATTTTCTATCCGTCGTCGTCACTTCCGGTCAAACCGGAAGTAGCAAAAAATGGCTTATTTTTGCATGAATTAACATGGATTTAGAGGATTTAAACCATTTGGGGGCATTATTACTCATTTTTGTAAAAAAATGAGTTGCTTCCGGTCAAACAGGACGGAAGACCTACTCGTTGCTTTGCAACGAGCTTTGCTCTAGTTATTATTATTATTGTTTTTTTTTCTTACCGATTTTGTGCACGCGATTTCTCGAAAACGGCTGGATAGAATTTCATGAAACTTTCAGGACTGATAGAACATCAAACAAAGCTGATATATAATTTTTTGTTTTGATGACGTCACTTCCGGTTTTGAGATTTCCGCGATTTAGTGATTTTCAGGGGGTCTCATTGTCCATCATTTTTTTCGAAAATGCCTTAAGCTAGAAACATAAGATTTTCAGCGATGATAGAACAAGGTGTGCTCTTTTGTCACACACCATTCTTCTTTTCCGGAAGCGCCGCATGTCGGCGCTCGCTATGGCTCGAAAAAAGTTCTACCATGGACTCGGAAATTTTTGACACCTTTTCTGCAATATCTTTTTACATGTTAACAATTTGTAAAGACATATAGAACAAAAGTTGTAGAGAATGTCACAATCTTTCGAAATATATCAACGATAAGGGGCTGGGCCCTATAATAAAGGGCCAAAAGGGGCCAACAGTTTTTCCTTGATATCTCAAAAAGTATTGAGAATTTGTAATACGTCAAAGAAGCAAAGTTGTTCAAAATTTTAAGTTTTATCTAAAGGAGTCGTCAAAATACGTCCGACGACGTCACTTCCGGTCAAACCGGAAGTAGTAAAAAATTGCATATTTTTGCTGTTCTTGACAGGTTTATGGGCAACATATGTTACTGGAAGCTTAAATCTTAACTTTCCGTCCGTCGACGTCACTTCCGGTCAAACCGGAAGTAGTTAAAAATTGCATATTTTTGCCGTTCTTGACAGGTTTTTGGGTTACATATGTCACTGGAAGCTTAAATCTTAATTTTCTGTCCGTCAACGTCACTTCCGGTCAAACCGGAAGTAGCCAAAAATGGCTTAATATTGCAATAATTAATATAGATTTGGAGGATTAAACCATTTTTAGACTTCATTACTCATTTTTTTTTTTTTTGAAAAATGAAAGCTGCAGATGTACTTCCGGTCAAACAGGACGGAAGACCTACTCGTTGCTTTGCAACGAGCTCGGCTCTAGTTATTATTCTTTTTTTTCTTACCGATTTTGTGCACGCGATTTCTCCGAAACGGCTCGATGGATTTCCATGAAACTTTCAGGACTTATGTAACATTACTTGAACCTTATGCATTTTTTCCGATTTGATGACGTCACTTCCGGTTTGGAGATATTATCGATTTTATGATTTTTGAAGGGTCAGATTGTCCTCGAACGTTCTAAAAAATGGCTATAGATAGAAACGTGAAAATTTCTGGTATGATAGTCCAAAGTCTATAGATATGTAAAATTTATTTCATTTTTATCTGAAGTGCCGCACGTCGGCGCTCGGTATGGCGCAAAAATAGTCCTATCGCGAATTTCAAAAATTTTACCACCTTTTCTACGATATCTTTTTACCTGGAAATATTTTGTTAAATCATGTAGAACAAAAGAAGTGTAGAATTCCAAGATCTTTCAAATCATACCTCGAAAAAAGGGCTGGTCCCTAAAATTAAGGGACTAGAGGGGCCGAAAGTTTTTTTCTTTATATCTCAAAACGTATTGAGAATTTGTAATACGTCAAAGAAGCAAAGTTGTTCAAAATGTTAAGCTCAATCTAACGGAGCCATCACAAAAACGTTCGTTGTCGTCACTTCCGGCCAAACCGGAAGTAGTCGAAAAACGCGTATTTTTGCCGTTCTTTACCCGTTTTTGGGTAACATATCTCTCTGTGAGCATAAAAATTAATTTTCCGTCCGTCGTCGTCACTTCCGGTCAAACCGGAAGTAGCAAAAAATGGCTTATTTTAGCATTAATAAACATAAATTAAGGTGATTTATACATTTTTGGGCGTTTTTATTTATTTTTGTAAAAATGAAAGTCACTTCCGGTTTCTTCCGGTCAAACAGGACGGAAGACCTACTCGTTGCTTTGCAACGAGCTTTGCTCTAGTGTTTCCTATTATTATTATTTTTCCCTTTTCATAGTACACGTGATTTCTCCGAAACTACTGAACCGATTTCGAAGATTTTTTCAGGAATGATGCATTGTTGTAATATCTCCAGACCTTTTTTTCATTTTTTTTGAAAACCACTTCCGGTCGCATTTTTTGTCCGATTTTCTTTTTTTAAGTTGTCATTTTGTCCAAGCATCTTCTTGTAAACCACTCAAGATTGAATCATGATATTTTCAGGGATTATAAAACATCTTATTGAGTTATGCATGACGTCTTTTAATTTCGCATCCGTCACTTCCGGCCGACACAGGAAGGGATGTTTAATTTTCAGATTTTTTGAAAAATTTAACGGGATTGATTAAAGGCAAATAGAACATATATTTTTATTCACAATCCTCAACAAAAAGCATCCATCAGAAGTACTTCCGGTAAAAACCGGAAGTAGTCGAAAATTCAAAGTTTTTCCTTTGAATCAAAATAAATCAAATAAAACGATTGAATTTGAGTTTTTCAATTTTTTTCTGACTTGCTGACTGTGATGTCAGCCGGAAATAATGCCGGTATTGTCAAAAGTCGTCAAATGACGTCACTTCCGGTCAAAACGCGTAATTACTTTTGCACCGAGAATAGTTTGGCAAGAAATATACAACAAAAGTTGTGCGTAATTATGAGAGCTTTCATATAAGATTAAGGAAAAGGGGCTGGCCCCTATAATTAGGCCAGGGGTAAATAGATCATAAACGTTTTTTTTTTCTGAGAGCTAAAAATATAATTTTTTAATGGTAACAGTTATACTATGAAAAATTTTATCTGAAATCATTTCGAATTGATGAAAAACCCTGTCATTTGGTATAAAGATAAACAAACTCCAAACTATATTTGTTTTTTATAAAACAAATATGTGGGAAACCTTACATGGACAAGTTGTCTAGCTACTGTAGCCAGCCAAGCCTTTACTGTGCCACTAACGCACAGTTTTAGCATGGACCTATAACACGTTATACTAACATAGGTCCCTGGTTTTAGTTGATGCATCAGTAAGATATAGTGTTGATTCGGTGTTTCTCTGTTTTCTTTTTATGCAAGTAATTTAAAATGTGATGTATGTACACAACAAAAGGTGAAATCAAAATGGGTTTTTTCTGCATTTGTATAGGTGTAAACAACGCGCGGCATTGTGGGAAACGGGAAGGTACTAAAGACTTGATATGCTAAAATCCTGATTTGACCTGATTAAAAATTGTCAGTAATATTCCAAACAATTGAATTCTTGTATAACATAATGCATCATAGTCAAAGGTCTTTAAAATAAGACATTTTAAGTACTCAATATTATCATTTAATTTAAAATAAAAACATCGGGTAATTTCAGGTCTTTAGTACATCCGGGTTTCAGTGTGTCCCATCGAAATCGGCAAATCACATGTTGATCATGTTTACAAAGTAAAGTTGAGGATTTTCTCACCATACAAGCCGTATGTAAACATGCACGGACATTTTATCTGCAGCTCCAAGTACTTTATCAATCCTCTGGAGCATTATTCTAAGCAAAATTATCCGATTTATATATTCTTGTGTGAATTGTTTACGAGGAAATTCCGACTGTCACAGTAATAAACAAGGATGAACACTCTTGACTCTGTTTCGGATTCCCCAGTGATAATTACTTACTTACTTATGGTTACTTATGGTATTTTTCCAACACAGGTCCTGTCAAGGTCCTCTTCGTCGGACTCCAAACTTGCTTTGTAACTACTTGGGTGACTACCGGTGTAATCGGTTTTAAACAGGTTGGGCACACACCCCCAAATGGTCATTAAATCCCCGAATTTATTATACCAAATGGGAGAGAAAAATCGTTTTGTTCAGTTCTCTGGGATTACGTGAAATGGCGCATAATTTCAACTCACGGGGAATAAAATATAGATATTTTTCTAAACTTTGAACGAAAAAAATCAGAATTTCAACGCGGACTTTTTTGCGCAGTGTCGTTCAAATATTTGACAAAATCGTCACCTATGTAAACAAGAGTAACTTTTCTGTGTTTTAACTTAAAAAGAAAAATTCCCTCCATCTCGCGCGTAGTTGAGCCTATCAATCGTGTTTATCACTTCATATTTCTGTCATCCGGGTAACCGATCAATTATCTTAACCAATTAAAAATGACGATCTTTTCCGAACTTGGGTCGAAAGACTGATTTAACTACGGAGGCCCATTAGTGTAAATTTTCAAAAAGTAAAATACGATGAAGGGTAAGAATTCTCTTTTATATCGTTTATTTTGTATGTTATGGGTTTATTTTTTACAAAAATAGGACATGCCGTGAATTTATGATAAAATAATCGCTGAAAAACTATAATCTTGGAATAAAAATAAGAATAATTGCAAATGTCACTTAGTAAATTTTTTATTCAAAAATTTTTAATAAATATAGTAGATACATCATAGATATGCATATTAAACCTCAAAGGGTCGCACAGAAATCGTAATCATTAAAACAAAATAAAGAATAAATGTTACATTCAAATGTAGAAAAAAATGAATATTATAGCAATAAGTGCCCACCATACGAATACAATACGAGGAGCTCGTTTTTAACGGGATTTTATAGAGATTTATACAGACGCAGTTTGAAAGATCATTTGAAAAGTTACTTCTCTAGACTAACACCTCTTGTTTAAATATATTTTTTACCAAACTGTATTGATTGAGCAAATAGTTCGGCCGTCATGGACAACTGTGGGCTTCGTTTTTACGAAGTTTCAAAGAAATTCCACATGGAAAATTATCTAAATTGTATTAAATGCCCGAGGAATATGTTCATTAAAATTCCCCAATGCCAAAGTAAATGCGCTTTTGCTTTATTTTAATAAAAATTGGATTTGAATAAAAATGACCACCATTTGGTAGGTAATAAAGACACCGATATGGGCGGTTGATCACCAAACGGGGGTTTAATGACCATTTGGGGGTGTGTGCCCAACCTGTTAAAGTCTACTTTGTAGTTATAGAGCACATCCTGGTCCTTTCAGAAGTTGTCTTAATTGTATCGAATGATTAAAGAGCCGACGGTTACATTTTAATTTATGATTGGCGTGGACCATGGGAATAAATTCGAAGGTAAGATTTTTGTTTACCTAAAATTTACATTATATTACTATGGCAGCTTAGAGCATTTATTTTTAGAAATACACAGACACAGCGATATATTAACTGTTTTACAGTTCAGACGCTCTCGATTAGCCTTTTAAAATCCCCACAGCTTTAAATTTTATTTAAATATGTGTGAGCATGTAATTTCAACAAGACTTGCTTTCAACATGTTCAAAACAAAATGTTTTTCAACTAATAATATGTTGACGGGTGTGATGTTAGGGTACGATAAGCATGGTAAGGGCAGATACTTATTCACTTTTAATTTAGATCAGGTTTGTCAAACTGCACTAGACATTTGGTGCATCGATGCATGTTCACATGGACTGAGTTCATTTCAAATTATTTTAATTCGAATTAATTTACTGCGCATTAAATTACTTTGCATTAGCTTCTTGTGAACACTAACATGACTAAGGTAAGCTAATTCCAATTAAATTTTGAGGCATGTGAAATGGCAAAATTAAGTCAAATGCTACATGTTGGTGGTCAGCTTTAAGTACTTGTGCTATTTTTGAGTGAAAAACTAAGGAAAATATAGTGTTAATCACTAAAATGTGAAAACAGACACTGTGACATTATGTCAAATACATCTGTTTATGCCTAAGGTGACATGATTTGTAAATGATGTCATAAAAGCCTAACTGAAGCCTGCATGACTGTCAAAGTAAAATTTTTATTCGATTTGGTTACTTTGCATTATAATTAGCTGTCATGTGAACACAGTTTGATTCGCATTAGTTTGATTTGCATTTAATTTAGTTTACTTCGCAATAATTTACTGCGAATTAAACTCTCCGTCTGAACAGGGCACTAGACTCTAAAGTCACATGACGTCGTAGTGTAAGTTTGGCCTACAATACCACTTTAAAGCTTGAATGTAGCTCAAAGAAGCAAAGCACTGTGGGTCCAAAGTTACTGCAGAAAAAAATTTAGTATAATTTATTGACAAAAAAATTGCACACAATATAATATTGCTCAGTTAATTAAATCAATATTTTATTATGTCATATGTATGTTTCTTAGTTAAATTGCAAAAGAAATTTGTAAAAAAAAAAAAATGTAATAGTAGAGTTTGCTTTTTTTGTGATAAGGCTGCAGAAATGGTTTGTTTGTTAATTAGTCTATTGAAAATTTTTCAGTCATTTTATGATGCCACCACTTGGGATAGTAAGCTGCAAATATAGACTTGTACTCAGCACTTATTGCCTTTGAGAAGTAAGGGATCCTTTTCGTGCCAACACCCACACCTACTGTGACACAGAATCTCGGTTTATACAGTCTCTTTGGAGTAACCTGTCTCTAGCATTTAGCAGTAAGTATCAGCTTCTTATTGATACTTTGATTGATAATGTTATCATGAGAATCTCACTCATTCACTCATTTAATATATACTGGTGAATAGCTTCAATATGCATATGGACCTTTACTTGGAACTCAGGGTCATTATCCTAACATCTACTGTGAGGTTTTTAGGGTCTAATTCACTACAAATGTTGGGTGCATGGTTAGGGAACATAACTGCGTACATGTTTTTGTCTTAGGTTTGATGCAGTGAATTAAAATCAAGCCCAGCTTCATGATTATACATAGCGATTGCCCTACCACTAGGCTACCATAACAGACAATGATGTATTTGGGTTATATAGTAAAAAACGCTTAGGCAAACACTTATAATGAAAAGAAGCTTATCGAAAATTGAATTTTATTCCCAGTCTTTTTAAAATATATATGGAAAACTAAATGGTGTCCTGATAAGGCAATTTGTTAAAGTGTGTGTTAGGAACAATGTGCTAACACAGTGTTCTCAACACTGTTAGGCTAAGGCAACTTAGAACAACATGCAGTTGTGCTGATGCTCAACATGCTGCCATGCTAAGGCCATTCCAAGTTTTTTCTATGTTTAGCGTCCGTGTGCGCCTTGGTTTTTGACACCCCATGTTAGAAAAAACACACAACATCAGGAGTCCTGAAATTGATTAATTTAGGCAAAATTGTTGAATTTGTCAATTTCTCCAAATAATTCTGTACAGTAAGTTATATTTGGTGTATTGTAAGCATTTATTCCATTGTTTTTGCTGAAGAATAGACATTTCTTCTATTAAAGTAGTTTAGTTAGATCAAATCATTGAAAATCATTTTAATCCTGTGTTTTATGTTTTGGCTTCTGTGTTGTTGTTTTTTTTGCGAATAGATTGGTAGGTTTTTGAAAGATGGGTGGACGCTAAACAGAGAAAAAACTTGGAATGGCCTAATACAACTTTACACAATCTATTAGGACAAAATAAAAAATACTCCTATTTCCTGTCACCCGACCTACCCTACATTTTACCCTCCGACCCTAAAAGTTTTTATTACATTTTCATTTTTTGGATAACTATTTTTCTAAAATACTGAAGTTGACCAATGATATTTACTCTGTAAATTACAGAATTAATACATCACAAGTGTACAGGTTACCTTTACTTTATAAATCTTGATTAACAAACTTGCTTTGAAACTGTTAACATATCATTTTCTTGTTATTACAGTTATTACATGCTATATGTTCTGCATTCATTAGATTTTGAAAATAAAATTTTTTCTCAAAATAAAATATTTTCCCTACCTACCAACCCTAATTTTTTTGGTCAGGGGACAGGAAACAAGAGTATATTTTATTTTGGCCTTATGTGTAAGCTTGACGGCGTAGTGTAAACAGCCTGCTGAAACTTTGTTACAAACGCACTAAGTACATTGTCACCGTGTTGTCATAAGCACACTAGCCCATTCTCATAAGCATGATAGCACATTTTTACTTCACGCTAGCATGTAAGTGTCTTAAACAATTAGCATGCTGTCATAAACTTAGTAGCATGGTGTTTTAAATGAGCTAGAGCAGCATTGTTACTTTGCGCTAGCTCATTGTTTCTTATGCGATGCTGTTTTGTCACTTCATTAGTGCATTGTTCCTAATGTGCTGTAACACCTTTATGAATGGCCTTATCCTGACACATAAAAAATCATAACCAGATACCATCTTTCTGACTGATTAGTCGGTTAACAACTGTTAACCATTACCATTCCTAATAAATTTTGACATGAACAAGTTATGTACATACCCTTTATTTGAAATCATGAAAAACTAATATGTTATTTATTACATCCTCAAATGACTGCCTGTAAACCTAAATTTATAAATGATTATAGAGTAGTTTTACAAATAATACACATGCAGAAACATGACAGTATACATTTATTGACTGAGTTCGAGGGCAACATGCGTTTTGTCGGACACAATAACCAACTTGTTTGCCTAAGGCTGTTAGGCCGAAGGCAGACAGTTTGGTTCGAGGGTCCGACAAAACGAATTTGTCGAGAACTCTGTCAATAAATGTTTTGTTATACCTTTCATTTTATTATATATTTTTTGACATACATGTATTTTGCACTATATTCCGTAATGTAATATTAGATCTGTCATTGTTTAAAACCAAAGAATGAAAATGAGATTAACCTCCGCCCATTCTGTGACGTAAGCAGTCCAACATCTCTCCGAGCGGTCCAACATCGATTTTTTTATGCCCGCTCAGCAAAACATTAAAAATGTTAGACTTTTTTCTGTATAGATTTGTATAGGAACAATTTTTTAAAGGTATAACAATATCTTATAACTAAGTTTGATGGTTTATCTTATCTGATAAGTTGTACTTTTAAAAAAATCAATTTCTTTTGATAGGTGTGACTGTCATCTGAGTACTGAAATTTGATGCCAAGCATGATCATGATTTGCCAGAAGAGCCTCTTTTGGGAGATGACAAAGAAAAAACAGCAGACTGAAATTGAAACAATCAACTGAATCAAGTCTCAGTTTAAGAAGATGATTTTAAATATATCATATTTAAATTTTGATTTGAGAAACAGACATAAATCCAAAAATATGATTATATCAATTGCTTTCAGTTTTTCAAGATAAATAGATTTTGTTGCAAAATCTAATATGTTTAATTTGGAATAAATGTTCTTTTAAATATTTGTCAGATCTTGCATGTTTACATCTGTATTGAGGTCTTCCGCTTCCAAGGGAAGACATACCAATTCTAATGGTAAAGATGATAGAGGTCTGTCTTCAGTGGCAATATATAAGATCTAATATGTGTATTTTTACAGTATAATTGAAGGAACATTGCTATCTTGGCATAAACAACTAAAGCATTAACAAATGTGCATGATTCAGAACAAAGGACATGTTATTTCAAACACAAGATCAAAGAGATGTCCAGTCACATTTCAAAGTCAACAAAGCACAAAACCTGTTTACAGTTTAGCTCATATGAGCTAAAGCTGTAGTAAAATTTTGAAAATTCACCCATTATCATCTTTATCTTAAATTCTTCAGAATTTCATTTCCTTCTCAGAACAACTGGACAAAGTTAAGTTAAACTTGGCACAGAGCATTCTTTAGTGTAGATTTCTGTGATTTAGTGATTTTCATAGGGTCACATTGACCAGCATTTTTCTCAAAATTGCTTTTAGACAGAAACATAATATTTTCAGTGATGATAGAGCTACATGTGCTGATGTGACACATACCTCTCTCTTTCTCCGGAAGTGCAGCATGTCGGCGCTCGCTATGGCTTGTAAAAAATCCCATCGGGGATTTAGAAAATGTTCACACCTTTTCTGCAATATCTTTTTACATGTTAATATTTTGTAAAGACATTAAGAACAAAAGTTGTGAAGAAT
This sequence comes from Saccostrea cuccullata, assembly GCF_032062105.1. Taxonomy (NCBI): domain Eukaryota; kingdom Metazoa; phylum Mollusca; class Bivalvia; order Ostreida; family Ostreidae; genus Saccostrea; species Saccostrea cuccullata. The sequence goes on along the minus strand of NW_026932329.1, from coordinate 12,797 downwards.
ATCACGATCTTTCAAAGGATATCAACAATAAAGGGCTTGCCCCTATAATTAAGGACTTAGAGGGACCAAAATTTTTTTCTTAATATCTGAAAAAAAAATTTGAATTTGTAATACGTCAAAGAAGCAAAGTTGTTCAAAATGTAAAGCTTAATCTATTGAATTTGTCAAAATGCGTCTGGTGACGTCGCTTCCGGTCAAACCGAAAGTCATCAGAAAGTGCATATTTTTGTCATTCTTGACAAGGTTTTGGATAACATATATCACTGAGGGCATTAAACTTAATTTTTTGTCAATTCACATCACTTTTGGTCAAACCAGAAGTAGCCAAAAAAGCTTATTTTGAAGATTTGACTCAAAATTGAAATTATAAATCACTGGAGACAACTTAGCTCATTGCTTTCTTGTTGTTGACGTCACTTCCGGTCAAAACAGGACGGAAGACCTACTCGTTGCTTTGCAACGAGCTTTGCTCTAGTTATTATTATTATTATTGTTTTTTTTTCTTACCGATTTTGTGCACGCAATTTCTCGAAAACGGCTGGATAGATTTTCATGAAACTTTCAGGACTGATAGAACATCAAATAAACCTGATATATAATTTTTTGTTTTGATGACGTCACTTCCGGTTTTGAGATTTCAGCGATTTAGTGATTTTCAGGGGGTCTCATTGTCCATCATTTTTCTCCAAAATGCCTTAAGACAGAAACATGAGATTTTCAGGGATGATAGAGCAATGTGTGCTCTTTTGTCACACACCACTCTTTTTCTCCGGAAGTGCCGCACGTCGGCGCTCGCTATGGCTCGAAAAAAGACCTATTGGGAATTTAGGAATTTTTAACACATTTTTTGCAATATCTTTTTACACGTAAATATTTTGTAAAGACATATAGAACAAAAGTTGTGAAGAATGTAACGATCTTTCAACAGATATCAACGAAAAGGGGCTGGCTCCTACAATAAAGGGCCGAAAGGGGCCGAAAGTTTTTCCTTTATATCTCAAAAAGTATTGAGAATTTGTAATACGTCAAAGAAGCAAAGTTGTTCTAGATATCAAGCTTTATCGAATGGCGTCGTCAAAATTCGTCCGGCGACGTCACTTCCGGTCAAACCGGAAGTAGTCAAAAATTGCATATTTTTGCTTTTCTTGACAGGTTTTTGGGTAGCATATGTCACTGGAAGCTTAAATCTGAATTTTCCGTCCGTTGACGTCACTTCCGGTCAAACCGGAAGTAGCCAAAATAGCTTATTTTAAAGGTTTTGATGCAAAATTGAAATTATAAAGTCACTGGAGACTACTTAGCTCATTGCTTTCTTTTGTTCACGTCACTTCCGGCACATCCGGTCAAAACCGGACGGAAGACCTACTCGTTGCTTTGCAACGAGCTCGGCTCTAGTTATTATTATTATTATTTTTCTTCTTCCTGGGAAAATTTTGTCCACGAGTGATCTTGTAAACTACACATCCGACTTAGGTGAAACCTTTTTAGGGTTAGTAGGCATGTTATGTAGAGTTGCCAAACAAAGGTCATTTTGCGCGCACGTGCTTGCAAGAGCGCGCACGTGCAATAGGTGAAATTACCAATATAATGGATATTGCCGTAACTTTTCTATTTTTTGATGAAATTTTTTGAAACTCATAATGTAAGGATACATTAGTAGTATAAACAAGATAGCATGGTCAAAATAGCAAGATCTCACGTGCATGCACGTGCGCTTCGCTCTGATTGGCTGAAACTAACGTCTCAATAACTTTCTTGTTTCTTGTCATAATGCTTTGAAATTTTGAACATAGTCCTACATTATGAAGATCTACCACATGATATATAAGAATTTTCATGAAAGCATGCGCATGTGCTCGTGCTGCAAGCTGATTGGCTGAAACTTTGGATGGCAATATCTCCTTTGTTTTTTGACGAAATTCTTTGAAATTTAAAATATGGTCATGCACTAGGATATCCTACAAAATGATATAGAAAAAAAAATCATGAAATCACGCGCATGCACGTGTGCTGCAATCTGATTGGCTGAAACTTTAAATGCCTATTTCTCCTTTGTTTTTTGACGAAATTCTTTGAAATTTTAAATATAGTCATGCATTAAGATATCCTAAAAATGATATAGAAAAAAAATCATGGAATCACGCGCATGTACGTGTGCTGCAATCTGATTGGCTGAAACTTTAAATTGCTATTTCTCCTTTGTTTTTTGACGAATTTTTTTGAAATTTAAAATATAGTCATGCATTAGGATATCCTACAAAATGATATAAAAAAAATCATTAAGTTACGTGCATGCACGTGTGCTGCAATCTGATTAGCTGAAACTTTAAATGGCTATAACTCCCTTGTTTTTCAACCAAACAGGATGGGATTTAGAACATAGATAGATGTAAGGGGCTCCTACAAGAAGGTATGATCATCATGCACATGCACGCACGTGCATGCATTTGAAACGAGTATATTTAAAAATACTCTTGAATGAGTGATTTTTATTACTTTTGGACTGAATGCTTTAATATATAGTATATTAAAATATATAAATAGTGTAGACAAGATGATATGGTCATAACGCACATGCATTCACATGCGCTTGGGTGCAATGCTAAAAATTGAATATGATTGGTATCCTTCTGGGAAAGCGTTGTTAAAGTCAAAAATGCAGAGTTTGTCTTATTTAATGAAGCTTACAGGGAACATGGCACCGAAAGGGAGTTGGGGGGCGTTTGGGGAACATCTGTAACGGTTCCCGTTACAATTAGCACTAGTTATTATTATTAAGGTCTTCCGTCTTCAGCGGAAGACCTTTCTGTTATTCTTAGGTTTCTTTTTCACTTTTATTATTGTTTTTTTTCTTACCGATTTTGTGCACGCGATTTCTCAAAAACGGCTTGATGAATTTTCATGAAACTTTCAGGACTTATGTATCATCATTTGAACCTTATGCGTTTTTTTTCTTTTTAGATGACGTCACTTCCGGTCTGAGATATTGCCGATTTTATGAATTTTAAAGGGTCAGGTTGTCCAGAGTTTTTCTGGAAAATGGGTTAAGATAGAAACATGAAATTTTCAGGTATGATAGACCTATGTCTGTAGATGTGCATTTGGCATTTCAATTTTTTGGAAACGCCGCATGTCGGCGCTCGCTATGGTCCAAAAATAGTCCTGTCGTGAATTTCAAAATTTTTAACAACTTTTCTTCGATATCTTTTAACTTAGAAATATTTTGTTAAAACATATAGAACAAAAGAAGTGTGGAATTCCAAGATCTTTCAAAGGATATCTCAAAAAAGGGGCTGGTCCCTAAAATTAAGGGCCTAGAGGGGCCGAAAGTTTTTTCTTTATATCTCAAAACGTATTGAGAATTTGTAATACATCAAAGAAGCAAAGTTGTTCAAAATGTCAAGCTTCATCTATTGGAATCGTCAAAATACATCCGTCGTCGTCACTTCCGGCCAAACCGGAAGTAATCGGAAAACGCGTTTTTTTTTGCCGTTCTTGACAAGTTTTTGAGTTACATATGTCTCTGGGAGCATAAAAAGTAGTTTTTCCGTCCGTTGTCGTCACTTCCGGTCAAACCGGAAGTAGCAAAAAAGGCTTATTTTGCAGGTTTTGATGCAAAATTGAAATTATAAAGTCACTGGAGACTACTAAGCTTATTGCTTTGTTTTGTTTCGTCACTTCCGGCACTTCCGTTCAAAACCGGATGGAAGACCTACTCGTTGCTTTGCAACGAGCTTTGCTCTAGTTATTATTATTATTCTTTTTTCTTCTTATTTCTTCTCCGGACTTTTTTTGTCCGCGAGTGTTCTCAGAAACTGTTCACCAAACAAAGTTAAAACCTTTTTAGGGTTAATAGGTGTGTTGTGTAGATGTGCGGAACGAAGGTCATTTTGCGCGCATACGCCTGCACGTGCGGGCGCGTGAAGTGAGTGAAATGACTGATATAATTTATATGGCCATAACTTTTACATTTTTTGATGAAATACTTTAAAACTCATTATATGAGGATAAATTAATAATGTAGATGATATGACATGGTCAATTAATCACGAACTCACGCGCATGCACGTGCGCTGCCTTCTGATTGGCTGAAACAAAAATCTCAATATCTTTTTTGTTTTTTGCGGAAATGCTTTGAAATTTCAAACATAGTCATGCATTAAGATATACTACAATATGATATATAACAATTTTCACGAAAACACGTGCATGCACGTGCGCTGCAATCTGATTGGCTTAAACTTTAAATGGCTATATCTCCTTTGTTTTTTGACGGAATGCTTTGAAATTTAAAACATAGTCATGCATTAGGATATCCTGCAATATGATATACAAAAAATTTCAAGAAATCACGCGCATGCACGTGTGCTGCAATCTGATTGGCTGAAACTTGAAATGGCTATATCTCCTTTGTTTTTTGATGAAATGCTTTGAAATTTAAAACATAGTCATGCATTAGGACATCCTACAATGTGATTTAGAAGAAAATTCATGAAATCATGCGGATGCACGAGAGCTGCAATCTGATTGGCTTAAACTTGAAATGGCTATATCTCCTTTGTTTTTTGACGAAATGCTTTGAAATTTAAAACATACTCATGCATTAAGATATACTACAATATGATATATAACAATTTTCACGAAAACACGTGCATGCACGTGCGCTGCAATCTGATTGGCTTAAACTTTAAATGGCTATATCTCCTTTGTTTTTTGACGAAATGCTTTGAAATTTAAAAATAGTCATGCATTAGGATATCCTGCAATATGATATACAAAAAATTTCAAGAAATCACGCGCATGCACGTGTGCTGCAATCTGATTGGCTGAAACTTGAAATGGCTATATCTCCTTTGTTTTTTGATGAAATGCTTTGAAATTTAAAACATAGTCATGCATTAGGACATCCTACAATGTGATTTAGAAGAAAATTCATGAAATCATGCGGATGCACGTGTGCTGCAATCTGATTGGCTTAAACTTGAAATGGCTATATCTCCTTTGTTTTTTGACGAAATGCTTTGAAATTTAAAACATACTCATGCATTAAGATATACTACAATATGATATATAACAATTTTCACGAAAACACGTGCATGCACGTGCGCTGCAATCTGATTGGCTTAAACTTTAAATGGCTATATCTCCTTTGTTTTTTGACGAAATGCTTTGAAATTTAAAGCATAGTCATGCATTAGGATATCCTGCAATATGATATACAAAAAATTTCAAGAAATCACGCGCATGCACGTGTGCTGCAATCTGATTGGCTGAAACTTGAAATGGCTATATCTCCTTTGTTTTTTGATGAAATGCTTTGAAATTTAAAACATAGTCATGCATTAGGACATCCTACAATGTGATTTAGAAGAAAATTCATGAAATCACGCGGATGCACGTGTGCTGCAATCTGATTGGCTTAAACTTGAAATGGCTATAACTCCCTTGGTTTTCAACCAAACAGGATGGGATTTACAACATAGATAGATATTAGGGCCTCCTACAAGAAGGTATGGTCATCATGCACGTGCACGTAAGTGCGTGCATTTGGAATGAGTGAAATTGAATGGGTGATTTTTAATACTTTTAAACTAAATGCTTTAATATAGAGTATACTTAAATAAATAGAAAGTGTAGGTAAGAAGATATGATCATTACGCACGTGCATTCACATGCGCACGCCTGAAATGTTAAACTTAGAATATAATTGGTATCCTTCTGGGAAAACGTTGTTAAAGTCAAAAATGCACAGATGTTGTCTTATTTAATAAGACTTACATGGAATATGGCACCAAAAGGGAGTTGGGGAGCGTTTGGGGAACATCTGTAACGGTTCCCGTTACAATTAGCACTAGTTGTTGTTAAAACAGTCGACATATACTTTACTGTGCAAAAAAACTGAATCGCCTGAGTCTGCAGAGAAACCTCTGTAGAGACACCAATTTTTCACATAAAACAAAATTCCAGGTATCAAAAGTAAGTTTGATATGTACTCTAATAAATACTTAAACTTGTTTAAAATAAATATTTAGAACACTGGAAGATATCGGAATATTTTTATGTTGTTATTTTACGAGTTCGTGATATCCATCATAGACACTATTTATATATTCGTTTTTCGTTGTTTTCTTCATTGTAAACGTTACTTATTATACCCCAACTTGAAAAGCAGGGAAAGGGGTATATAGTGATGGAATTTTTGTCCATCAATCCGTCTGTACATCCGTCTGTCTGTCTGTATGTCCGTCCGTCTATTACATTTAGGGGTAAACATGTGTTATCCTCAACTCCTCTTCTACCACTTAATAAAATTGGATGAGGATTTCAATTCAACTTTGTTAAATAGTGCCAAAATTCATCCTCTTTCTTCCTTTTTGATCCGGTACATAGTTTAGGCTTCTTTACCAAAACTTGGTTACTGCCATTCTTTCTAATATAGAAGGGTACATATCCATCACAGTGCCACCCATTGAAAAAACTGTATATTTATTGCGCACAAATAAATGCCCTCGATTCTCGATTTATTTCTCCGTGTTTTTAAAACTGTTATCTCAAAATATTACAGTTTTTTCAATGGATGGCACTGTAGCTCTCCGGTCTATCTTTTTTTTCGGAGAGCTACATATCTGCAGCTAATTGAATGGGAGCTGCTTGGGTATTCGGAACTCGCCGGCTTATTCGTAACTGGTAAAATGAGTACCTATGTTAACTTTCGAATATTTTTTTATTAGGGAAGGCTGAACTTTTATGAAACAATAATAATTCCACAAGTCATTGAACTACCTCGACAAAACAAATTTATTTTGAAATAATGCCTCGTATTTTTATAGCACCGCCGAATCCGTTTCTTATTCGGAACTGGTCAAACAACTGTATGTGTTTTTGGAATTAAATTTCACGTTAAGTTTTGTAAATACAAAGTAGTCAAAGTGATTATCTTTTTTAAAAAAAATTACAGAATATATAAAGAGTATACATCCAAAATGTAATGAAATTTTGTTTTTGAAAATTCAAAAGATTCCTAACTATGTTCAAGATTAATTGTGAATGATTGTCTTATTGTCTAACTAAAGTCTACACTCATAATGCCTACAAATTTATGCCACACTAAACAATTATCTAATGAAGAAAAACTAAAATTAATTATTATTTTAGCTAATTTATTTCCTGATAATTATTTTACTGATATATTTATAAACAAGAGATCCATAAGTTTTCTGTAAAACAGGGGTGTCCTTATTTTACAATCAATATATATACAAAAAAGGATTTTTGATTGATTACAAAATCAAATACAGTGTGTTACAGGCCCCTGTGAATACAAACTGATTGCAAGTGTTATACCCATAATGGAATGATCAAGTTCAAGTTCAAGTTCTTTATTGACTTTGAGCATTATAGCTCATCAGTATAAAGAAATACAAACATGACTGTACAGGTTTACAGGAGAATATGATAATTATGTACATATGAAACAAATATATATAAATAACATGAATGATTAATTTAACGTGTCTTTTCTAGTTTTTAGGCTAAAGTAAATAAATTTACATAAGTTCCATAGTTCTTTAACATTTTCAAAATTAAAAAGTTGCAAAAATTTTAACATTGAAGGTGTTTTCCAATAATAAGACTTTAAGTATTTTTACGGTGTATTTCATAAGCGGGATATATTAAATTAAAATGAAATTCATCCAAACTAATTCCTTTATAATTTTAGGATCAGAATTATCTCCCTTTTTAAAAACAGGCACAATAACAGAAGTTTACCAACATTCGGTGAAAAAACCTGTTTGTAAAATACAATTAAAAAGTTTATGCAAAATTGGCAAAAAATGTTCTTCAAATTCAATAAAGTATTCATTGAGTATACAATCTTCACAATTTATTGTAATAGTTACACTCTTCACACTTTTAAAGTAATCCAACATGAGTGCCTTTTTTTTTTAAAAATCAAATCATATTCTCATCAACGGTATGAACTTGATTCAATTTCAAATAAAACTTGCTAGATTTTCTCTTTATTTAATGCTTGTATACTTAAAAAACCGAATATTCTAATAATATATTTATATTCGAATATTAACTCATCGAATGTATATTCGAATATTCGTTGACATCCCTACTTACAATACATATAAGGTGATACGTAACTTAGTTTGAATTAAAGTATCTGATCCATTTTAGGACCTAATATTTTAACCTTGTATATTTATTATGTATTAAATACTCATATTTAGAATTAGGAATTAGAGTTGACATACATATACTAGACATTGTTTAAAAGTATTTTAATGGATCGGGATTTCTGTTATGGAGAATGCCACAAAGTAACAATTTTTTAAACTGAAAAACAATTTATATATATATGAGAATATCGATGATTCGGTTTGTCTGTGTAGAATATTTGTTTATTACATTGTAACGTGTATTTACAGGATCGCCAATGTCCCTTCGGAGGTTTTTATTAGAAAGAGGTATTAATGAAGAAATCGTGAGGAAAATGGAAGAAGAAAAGGTACAATCTGTTTGTAATGAAAATATCAAAATAAATGCATGTACAAATAAAATAAAGGTTCAACTTCTCGAAATGAATAGTTATCACGATGACCGGAAAGCATTTAATGAATATAAAAGACATAATTTCTAAGGTAAGATATGCCAATATTAAACCAAAAACGATCGATTACACCATGTAAGTACATGTATATGCATTACTTTCATTCATATTACAGATTGATATTGAAGTAATCCAAGAAATTAGTGATAACGAACTCGAGAAATATCTTCCGTGCAAAGGAGATCGTATTGCTGTGAAGGCGTTTGCAAGTGGACAAAAAAATAAAGATACTGATAATGAAAGGAAATTAGCACTAATTGACAGCTTACGTAAGCGTATGGGAGTACCAAACATGCCTGACACAGATGATGAAGAGACGACAATCGGAAAAAAACGTCCATACTCATTTTCAACAAAATCCAAGAAAAGAAAGCAAGCAGAAATCGCATCTAAACCTGACAGAGCGATAGTGGTTGGGTTTGCCATTTTTGACTCCAGTGCCAAGGCATACCGTCAAATTCGTGCACCATTAGGTGGAGGCACTCGTTATGCACGCGTCAATAAAAACACACGAAAAGATGAGTTGATAAAAATTATCTGTCCCCTATTTTTTCCGGATGGAAAGAATTGCCAAGGCAATATCAACGAATTCTCGTTTGACATATCGACGGATGTCCATGGCACACAGCTAATGCAGAACGAATCTATCGAAGAGATTACAAGACGTCTTGGATTAAAACATTTCAGATGTTACTTACTTGCCAAATGCCTGGTAGAAGATTCTCCAGACGAGAAGGATAATGAAGCAAAAGTAACATGTTCCAGTTCTGACAAGAGCTTTCAAATTGGTTCCTTTAGAAAAACAGTAACAAAAAAAAACCAAACGATATTGTCAAAAGAAATGATATTAAGGATGCACAAATTTCAAAGAAACAGAAAGAAGAAAGTTCCGATACTGAAGAAAGCCTTCCGGATCTGTTCCATGACAAGGATTTTAGTTTAAGCGAAAGTTTGGAAAACCTCAGCAAAAATCAAATTACACCAACATTTCATGAGGGTCTGGAAAAATTGCCATGTAATGAAATGAAGGAAGGTACTCTTTGTTCAGAAATCGATTCAGTAAAGAAGACTGCCATGACACAAATTACTAATTACAACATTGGATTTATGGACAAAGATTATAACGAAAGAAACAACGACAATGTTATTGTAGAATACCTTCCTGATCTGTCTTCTTTGCCTGGCCCTAGTTCGGTGGATGCAAGTGGGACTGCCTCTTTGAGAGGAGCGTCGATTGATTACGAATCAGACAGTTCGGGTGTGATTCAGTTTGGTCAAATTTCAGCAGATAGTATCGATCTAGACGAAACCCTACCACTGGTGTGTAAAATTAAGGTTCACAGAGGGCGAGTGGCTCGTGATTTGATAGATTTCTTCTCCCAGGAAAATATTTCGTCGCATAATTCGACAGTCTTCGAAATAAACATGCTGAAAGAAGATGGTACACCAGAGTCCACTGAAGATAATGGAGGGGTGATGCGAGATGCTCTTACTGAATTCTGGGACACCTTTTATTTACAATACACAGAGGGAAACACGTACAAAGTACCCGTACTAAGGCACGATATGACAGATGTACAGTGGAAGTCAGTTGCAAACGTAATCAGAATGGGTTTCTATCAGGAGAAAGTATTTCCCATAAAACTCGCCCCATCTTTCATGCAGCAAGCAATTTTCGGTGCTTGCAATGAGTCGGATCTAATTGATTCCTTTCTCAAATTTGTTTCAGCGATGGACAGAAGTGTGATAGAGAGTGCCCTTAAAGATTTTGAAGCTGCTGACAAGGATGAAATATATGATGCATTGGAACAATACGATGTGAAGAAAGCTATCAATGCTGAAAATACAGAGCGTATCGTTAGAGAAGTTGCACATAAAGAATTGGTACAAAAACCAATGTTTATAGCAGACAGTTTTTACAAGGTTCTGAATGCAACCCTACTTGTTCAAGAAGATTTGTCAGTTTTGTACTCAACGCTGGAACCAACGCCAAAGAAAGTACTCAATTCCATAAAATTCCCAGAGCAAATGTCCTCAGAAGAGAAAACTCTAAGTCAATATTTGAGGAAACTTGTCCGCGAAATGGATGATCCCCAAAACTTGCAGCTCTTCTTAAGGTTCTGTACAGGGTCAGACATAATGACAAAGAATGATATCCAAATACGTTTCACATCCAGCAATGTATCCAGTAATGTGCGTTGCCCATCGTCTCACACATGCGGGTGCGTTTTAGAAATTCCTCAAAGCTATTCCCAGGATCCATACGTCTTATTCAAATCTGATTTTTTGTCACTTCTAAGGAATAGATACTGGCAAATGGACTTTGTCTAATCAGAAAGTCTTTCCACAACATGATAAGAATAATCAAAAACATTCAAACAAAATGTTCTAGAAGTTATGCAAAATTTATTACATGTATAGGGAATATAAACTGTGCATAGTCCTCGGCGTCTCTGCACTCAGAAAACGTACAAAACTAAAGTTTAAACTTAGCTATAGTTTTACCTTAATAAAAACGCAAAAAATATATAATATGTGGGGCTCCTCGCTCTCTCTTATAGGATGTTAACCCCCCCCCCCCCCCAAAAAAAAAAATCCTTCTAGATCCACCACTACATTTCTTCTCTTTCAATCTCTTTGTTTTGGTGTTGAGATGTGGCGGGAAAATGTTTGGCACATTGTAAAACGCGCTCTATCCTAGTCTCCTGGACTAACATGTCGTAATATTCTTTGCTTTTAAGAAATCAATATTTCATCATGTTTTTGAAAAACAACCATAGGAAATGTTTAAATATACACTTCATTTAAAATAAATACAACAGATCCTGTTTTAAAAAGAGAAAGTAAAATTGTTGATTTACATCGTACAATTTTCTCCGCACTTCAGTTTTATCACAATTATGAAATATTCATTAATTATAAAATTTAATCTTACGCATTTACAATCTTTGTTTAATATTGATTCGTATGAATGTTGAATATTTTTATTTAAATTGTTAACATTATTTGATGGTATTGCTATATTAGAAATTCGTTTTAAGCATACACGTTTTTATACTTATCATTTTTATGCATACGTCATTATTTGATGGCTTTGTTGTTTAAATTCAAATTATTTGTTTTAGTTTTAGTTCAAGTTTTAGTATTTGATGTTTCTTAAGCAAACAATTAGTATTTGATTTAATGATATCGAGTTGATTGACAACAAGCTCAAAACATTGAAAACAATGATTCCATCTTTTTTATTTGAGTCTGATACATGTAGTGTCTTTTTAAATATAAATATGTTGTTTTTCTGTGTTCATTTCACAAATATGCCTTTCAATGCATTATTGGTTTAGATGTCAGGTTGTTTTAATTATTTTTCGTCAAAGGAAATGACACAAAACCGTCCATATTCCATACACTGTATTGACAACTTTGGAGATTGACCTTATTTTGGAAGTTGTGTTCTTGTTTTTTCACATACCAACTGATTGTTGATGCATTCTTTATACCAATTGGTTATCTCATTACGTAATAAACAGTTCTTATTTACATATTGTTTTTAATCGGAAGAATCAGAAACTTGCATAAAAATATAGTCTTCAAAAGTGGACATGTTTAGACAAAAGTTCTAACATCTCTGCTTACATGTTAGGATGTAAATCAGTAAGGACTAAGGTCCTAAGTTTTTCATACAGTTCAAGTCCTTCACGCGCTGTTGTTGGTGGAACTAAATTGTTCTCCGTCATATATATCAGCAGCAGCTCAAACATTTCTGGATCACATGTAGATCTTCCCCTAAAAACACACTCTGACATGCAAATATTAACATCTCTCTGATCAACAGTCTTCATGAAATTCTTTGTGTGAAATATTTCTGGCATTGAGAACATAACAGTAGGTCGTCCGTGTGGTACATTTTCGTTTTTGCTTGGACGAATTCTATGGGAATTCCAAATTGCTCTAACTGCATCCAATTCTCTCTGAAAAGAATTTTTGGGGAATAAGAAGGTTGATATTATAATTGCTAATGGTTGTCAAATTCCCTTAAAATGATAATCAGTATATCAGTTTATCCTTAAATTTGATATAAATATGCATTTAAACAACCTTAGATATTAAATATTATTTCTACGATTATCAATTATCACTACAAATTATTATTATAATTTATCTATCAATACAAGTTCAC